>NW_017671774.1:0-15305 GCF_001879085.1 Nicotiana attenuata
GGAGTTTCTTGGGTTTGGCAGGCTATTATTGTCGGTTTGTGGAGGGGTTTTCATCTATTGCAGCCCCGATGACCAGGTTGACCCAGACGGGTGCCCAGTTCAGGTGGTCGGATGAGTGTTAGGCGAGCTTTCAGAAGCTCAAGACAGCTTTGACTACCGCGCCAATGTTGGTTTTGCCCACATGTTCAGGGACATATACAGTTTATTGTGACGCATCTCGTATTGGACTTGGTGCGGTGTTGATTCAGGATGGCAAGGTCATTGCTTATGCTTCGCGGCAGTTGAAGATTCATTAGAAGAACTATCCAGTCCATGATTTGGAGTTAGCAGCCACTGTTCACGCGCTGAAGTTTGGAGGCACTATTTATATGGCGTGTCGTGTGAGGTGTTCACGGATCACAAGAGTTTGCAATACTTGTTCAAGCAGAAGGAGCGAAACTTGAGGCAGAGAAGGTGGTTGGAGCTACTGAAAGACTATGATATCACCATCTTATATCACCCAGGGAAGGCCAATGTGGTGGCTGATGCTTTGAGTAGAAAGTCAGCCAGTGTGGGTAGTCTTGCATATATTCCGGTCGGTGAGAGGCCGCTCGCTTTGTGTGTTCAGGCTTTGGCCAATCAGTTCCTGAGGTTGGATGTCTCGGAGCCCTGCCGCGTGTTAGCTTGCACAATCGCTCGTTCTTCATTATTGGAGCGCATTCGAGATCGGCAGTATGATGATCCCCATTTGTGCGTCCTAAAGGACACAGTGCGGCACAGAGGTTCCAAGCAGGTTATAGTTGGAGATGACGGAGTTTTGAGGCTGCAGGGTCGAGTTTGTGTGCCTAATGTTGATGAACTTCGAGAGTTGATTTTAGAGGAGGCCCATAGTTACCGGTACTCTATTCATCCGGGCGCCGCCAAGATGTATCAGGATTTGCGGCAGCATTATTGGTGGAGGAGGATGAAGAAGGATATTGTTGCATATGTGGCTCGGTGTTTGAATTGTCAGCAGGTAAAGTACGAGCATCAGAGACCTGGTGGTTTGTTCCAGAAGGTTGAGATTCCTGAGTGGAAGTGGGAGCGTATCACTATGGATTTTGTTGTTGGACTCCCACGGACTCAGAGGAAGTTCGATGCAGTGTAGGTTATTGTTGATAGGCTGACTAAGTCAGCGCATTTCATTCCTGTGGCAGTCTCCTATTCTTCTGAGAGGTTAGCTGAGATCTATATCCGGGAGATTGTTCGCCTTCATGGTGTGCCCGTGTCTATCATTTCTGATCGAGGTACGCAGTTTACCTCACATTTCTGGAGGGCAGTTCAACGCGCGTTGGGCACACGGGTTGAGTTGAGCACAGCATTTCATCCTCAGACGGACAGGCAGTTAGAGCGTACTATTCAGATTTTGGAGGATATGCTCCGAGCTTGTGTTATTGACTTTGGAGGCTCGTGGGATAAGTTTTTGCCTTTAGCGGAGTTTGCTTACAACAATAGTTACTATTCGAGCATTCAGATGGCTCCTTATGAGGTTTTATATGGTAGGCGGTGTCGGCCGCCGATTGAATGGTTTGAGCCGGGAGAGGCTCGGTTGTTGGGTACGGATCTAGTACAAGATGCCTTGGACAAGGTCAAGATCATTCAGGATAGGCTTCGTACAGCACAGTCCAGGCAAAAGAGTTATGCCGACCGTAAGGTTCGTGATTTGGCATTCATGGTCGGTGAGCGGGTGTTGCTTCGGGTGTCGCCTATGAAGGGCGTGATGAGATTCGGTACGAGGGGCAAGCTTAGCCCTAGGTTCATTGGCCCGTTTGAGCTTCTTGATCGAGTGGGGGAGGTGGCTTACAGACTTGCATTGCCGTCGAGCTTATCAGTCGTGCATCCAGTGTTTCACGTGTCCATGCTTCGGAAGTATCACGACGATCCATCCCACGTGTTACACTTCAGCACTATCCAGTTGGACAAGGACTTGTCCTATGAGGAGGAGCCTGTAGCTATTCTAGACCGGCAGGTTCGTAAGTTGAGATCGAAGAGTTTCCCTTCTGTTTGGATTCAGTGGAGAGGTCAGCCTGCTGAGGCATCGACCTGGGAGTCCGAGTTCGATATGCGGAGCCGATACCCCCATCTTTTCTCCGACTCAAGTACTTCCTTCTTATGTCTGTTCGAGGACGAACGGTTGTTTTAAAGGTGGAGGATGTGATGACCCAAAAGGTCATCACTTGTTTTGAAAGTAAATTCTGTGTTCCGAGGCCTTAAAAACCTCCTTTTTGCCTCACCTCAATTTGTGTGCACAGTCCGGGCGTGTATCCAGAAAGCCATTATGTGATAATCTGTGAAAAATAATAAATTTTGCTTTTAAAATGAATTTAAGTTGACTTTGGTCAACATTTTGGGTAAACGAACCCGGACCCGTGGAATGACGGTCCCGGAGGGTCCGTAGGAAAATATGGGACTTGGGCGTATGCCCGGAATCGAATTCCGAGGTCCCAAGCCCGAGAAATGAATTTTTAAAGAAAATTATTTTCTGGTATATATAAGAGTTTTTGGAAATTTGATTATATTTGAAAATTTATGGTATTGGGCCCATATTTTGGTTCCGGAGCCCGGTACAGGTTCAATATGACATTTAAGATGCGTCTGTGAAATTTGGTAAGAAACGGAAGTCGTTTGATGTGATTCGGACCCGTAGTTGTGAAATTTGATACTTTGAAAGTTTTGAGATTTTTCTTAGATTTCTATGCTAAATTCGTTGTTTAAGATGTTATTTAGGCGATTTGATCGCACGAACAAGTCTGTATGATATTTTTAGACTTGCGTGCATGTTTGGTTTAGAGCCCCGAGGGCTCTGGTGAGTTTCGGATAGGCCACGGGATGTTTTACACTTAGAAATGATTGCTGGTTTTCTGTTCTGCTGCACAGTGATTTATTGTGCTATGCGATCGCATAGTAACTACCGCGATCGCATAGAGTAAATTCTGGGGGTCACCATTTGTTCTATGCGAACGCAAGGCTTCTCACGCTATCGCACTGAGTTAACTAGGCCTGGGGGAAGGGAAACCTATTTTCCTCTATGCGATCGCACTCCCTGCCCCGCGATCGCAATGCACAGCCCCCCTTACCCTATGCGAACGCATCTAATTGTGTGCGAACGCATAGGTTCCCCGCCCAGTTACTTTAAAACAGTAGCAAAACGGGATTTCTTCAAAACTTCATAACGTTTTCACTTAAACTCGAACTTGGACAACTTTTGAAGAGGGATTTCACCACAAAACCATAGGTATGTGTTCTTAGACTTGTTTTCTTCAATTTCCATTAAATCCCATTAGATTTCTAGGCCTAAATCATGATTCTTTATGGTAGAAATTGGGGTTTTTGGTAGATTAGGGCTTTTTGAATAATTGGAATTTAGACCTTGTTTTGGGGTCGGATTCCGAAACTAATTGCATATTCGGGCTCGTGGGTGAATGGGTGATCGGGTTTTGGTCTGAACCTCGTGTTTTGACCAAGCGGGCCCGGGGTCGATTTTTGACTTTGTAGGGAAAATGATAGCAAACCTATAATTAAGTGTTGGGTATGAATTCTTTAGCATTTATTGATGTTGTTAAATTAATTTGGACTAGATACAAGTAATTTGGAGGCGAATTCTAAAGGAAAAAGCGGTGTTTGAGGCTTGAGTTGGACGTGGAAGTTTGAGGTAAGTGTTTGGTTTAACCTTAGCTTGAGGGATTAGGAGTCGTGTCCTATTTGCTATGTGTTAATTGTTGAGTACGACGTATAGGCATAGTGACGAGTATCTATACGTTGGTGTCAAGCATGCCCGTGAGTCTTATACTATGATTAATGTGACTCCGTTTTGTATTGTTCATGCCTTATGTGATATTCCTATTGTTGAACAAGGCTTAGGGAAGTAAATTGGGTAATTGAACGTTTAAGAGCGTTGGCTTAAGTTGTGAATTGATTTGTAAAAGTATCATTGGTATTTGAACATTTAAGAGCGTTGGCTCGAGTTATGAATTGATTTGTGAAAGTATCATTGGTATTTGAACATTGTAGAGCGTTGGCTCAAGTTGTGAATCGAATTGTGAAAGTATCATTGGTAATTGAGCATTGTAGAGCGTTGGCTCAAGTTGTAAGTTGAGTTGTGAAGTAAATGTGAATAAGAGAAGAGGATTATGATATTGTCTCCCTTGCCGGGATGTTGTTGCTTTTAATATTGCTCCCTTGCCGGGATGTTGTTGCTTTTGATATTGTTCCCTTGCCGGGATTTTCATTGTGATTTTATTGTGATTCTATTTAATTCCTTGCCCTTATTGTTGTGACTGTTGTTTGGGTGAGGAAGAGTGTTAAAGCACGAAGGGTGATGCCGTGCATGATATTTTGTGAGAGAGTGTTAATGCACGAAGGGTGATGCCGTGCTGCACGATGTACCATTCTGTGCCTTTATATGAGTGATAATGCACGAAGGATCATTCCGTGCCATGATTATGTGAGGTAAAAGTACGAAGGGTGATGTCGTACCGATTATATTGATCTTATGGTGAGGACGGGAGTAAAAGCACGAAGGGTGATGTCGTGCTCTTGTCCTTGATTTTCCTGATTCTTGTTGATAATTGAGTTATGATGTTCTTTAGGTTATTTACTGGTTTTCTGTGGTTACTTGATTTTATTGCGATGTTATTGATTCCCTTACCCAAATTGCTTTGTGATTGTTGCTTGGGTGAGGAAGAGTGTAAAGCACGAAGGGTGATTCCGTGCATGATATTTGTGAGAGAGTTTAAAGCACGAAGGGTGATGCCGTGCATGATAGTTGCGAGAGAGTGTAAAGCACGAAGGGTGATGCCGCGCACTTGTCTTCGATTTCCTGCTTCTTGCTGATAATTTACTTATAGTGTTCTTTACATTTATCTATTGTATTTGCGTTGTTACTTGATATTTCCCCGCAGCATGTTTCCCCTTCCTACCTTTAATCGTAAAGTTTGCCTTTATTTTGCGTTGTACACGATTTAACTACACAGGTTTATTTGGTAGTCTGGTCCTAGCCTCATCACTACTTCGTCGGGGTTAGGCCAGGCACTTACCAGCACATGGGGTTGGTTGTGCTGATACTACACTCTACACTCTTTTGTGCAGATCCCGATACTGTAGCTTTCGGACCGCAGTGAGATTGCTGCTTCCAGTTCATCAGGCAACCGAGGTAGCCCTGCAGGCGTCCGTAGGCCTTGGCGTCTCCTTTTATCTTTTATCCTGTTTCTTTCATGTACTTCCAGAGACAGTGTTGTATTACTTTTTTTTTCTTTTTTCAGACCTTTATTTGTAGTACTCCTTGACAGTCTGTGAAATTGTGACACGAGTCTTGGGTAGATTTGTTATGGAATGGTATTGGTAGTATTATTAAAACGTTGCAATTCAGTCTTCCGCTTATTTAATTCTGTTGGTTATTAAATGTTGGTTCTTAACTGTTAATGGGAAAAAATGAGAATGAGGTAAATAGTGGAAATAATTGGCTTGCCTAGCTTTCACTAGTAAGCGCCATCACGACTCCCGAGGGTGGGAAATCCGGGTCATGACAAGTTGGTATCAGAGCTCTAGGTTACTTAGGTCTTACAATTCACGGACAAGCTTAGTAGAGTCTGAGGGATCGGTACGGAGACGTCTGTATTTATCCCCAGAGGCTACAGAGTTAGGCAAAACTTCACATCTATTCTTTCCTATCGTGCGATTTTGTTCTCTCATTGCTAAAATTGAACCCTCTACTCTTGTTCTTTCGCGGATGGCGAGGTCACGTACCGCTTCTTCGGCCGAGCAGCAGCACAGACCGGTGATGGATCAACTACATCTTCGGAGGCTTCGTGGAGGTTGGATAGGTTTTACCAAGCTCTTCACTACTACTTATGGTTGTACATCTTCTGAGGATGCCTAGGATTATTTGGACAACTGTCATGAGGTTCTCAGGAACATGGGGATAGTGGAGACCAATGGGGTCGACTTTGCTGCTTTTCGACTGTCTGGATCCGCCAAGACTTGGTGGAAAGATTATTGCTTGGCTAGGCCAGCTGGGTCACCAGCTCTGACTTGGGATCAATTTTCTCAGCTATTCTTGGAGAAGTTTCTTCCTATCACTCAGAGGGAGAACTATCGGAGGCAGTTTGAGCGTCTCCAGCAGGGTTCTATGACTGTTACTCAGTACGAGACCAGGTTTATTGATTTGGCCCGTCATGCTCTTCTTATACTTCCCTCTGAGAGAGAGAGGGACAGTGAGGAGGTTCATTGGGGGACTCATCAGCCCGCTCAGCCAACCAGAGGTGGAGGTAGAGGTATTAGAGGTGGAGGTCAGGCTGCTAGAGGTGGAGGTGGAGGTATTAGAGGTGAAGGTTAGGCCGCTAGAGGTGGAGGCCAGCCAGCAGCAGGCCGTCCCAGAGATGTAGTTTAGAGTGGTGGGGCCCAGCCCCTATATTATGCTCTTCCAGCCAGGCCGAGGCTGAGGCTTCCGATGTAGTTATCACAGTGATTCTTTGAGTGCTCCTGTTTATGTGTCTACACCGGTGGGTGATTCTATTGTGGTAGATCGTGTTCATTATTCTTTTGTAGTTGTGATTGGGGGTCTTGAGACTTGAGTAGGTTTGTTACTTTTGGATATGGTTGATTTTGATGTCATATTGGGGAGGGACTTGTTATCACCTTACCACGCTATCTTGGACTGTCATGCCAAGACTGTGACCTTAACCTTGCCGGGTCTACCTCGTCTTGAGTGGAGCGGGACTCCTGGTCATTCTACCCGTAGTGTTATCTCATATATGAAGGCTCGGCGTATGGTCGAGAAGGGGTGTTTTGGCTTATTTGGCATATGTTCGTGATTCTAGTGCCGAGGTTCCTTCTATTGATTCTGTGCCTGTAGTTCGTGAGTTTCCTGAGGTATTCCCTTCAGACCTGCTGAGTATGCCAACCGACAGGGATATTGACTTCTGCATTAATTTGGCTCCGGGCACCCAGCCCATTTCTATCCCTCCATATCGTATGGCTCCGCCTGAGTTGAAAGAGTTGAAGGAGCAGTTGCAAGACTTGCTTGATAAGGGGTTCATTAGGCCCAGTATCTCGCTATGGGGTGCGCCAGTGACATTTGTCAAGAAGAAGGACGGATCGATGAGGATGTGTATAGATTACCGGCAGTTGAACAGGGTCACAATCAAGACTAAGTACCTATTGCCGAGGATTGATGATTTGTTTGACCTGCTTCAGGGTGCCCAAGTGTTTTCTAAGATCGACTTGAGATCGGGCTACCATCAGTTGAGGATTAGGGCATCCGATGTCCCTAAGACAGCTTTCCGCACTCGGTACGGGCATTATGAGTTCTTGGTGATGTCATTCGGATTCACAAATGCCCCAGCAACTTTCATGGATTTGATGAACCGAGTGTTCAGGCCTTACTTGGATTCATTCGTGATAGTCTTCATTGATGATATATTGATTTATTCCTGCAGCCGGGAGGAGCATGAGCAGCATCTAAGAGTGGCTCTTCAGACTTTGAGAGATAGTCAGTTGTATGCTAAGTTTTCTAAGTGTGAGTTCTGGTTGAGTTCAGTTGCATTCTTGGGTCACGTTGTTTCAGCAGAGGATATTCAGGTGGATCCGAAGAAGATAGAGGCAGTCAAGAACTGTCCTCGACCCACATAAGCTACAGAGATCCGGAGTTTCTTGGGTTTGGCAGGCTATTACCATCAGTTTGTGGAGGGGTTTTCATCTATTGCAGCCCCGATGACCAGGTTGACCCAGAAGGGTGCCCAGTTCAGGTGGTCGGGCGAGTGTGAGGCGAGATTTCAGAAGCTCAAGACAGCTTTGACTACGACGCCAATGTTGGTTTTGCCCACAGGTTCAGGGCCATATACAGTTTATTGTGACGCATCTCGTATTGGACTTGGTGCGGTGTTGATTCAGGATGGCAAGGTCATTGCTTATGCTTCGCGGTAGTTGAAGATTCATGAGAAGAACTATCCAGTCCATGATTTGGAGTTAGCAGCCATTGTTCACGCGCTGAAGTTTGGAGGCACTATTTATATGGCGTGTCATGTGAGGTGTTCACGGATCACAAGAGTTTGCAATACTTGTTCAAGCAGAAGGAGCTAAACTTGAGGCAGAGAAGGTGGTTGGAGCTACTGAAAGACTATGATATCACCATCTTATATCACCCGGGGAAGGCCAATATGGTGGCCGATGCTTTGTGTAGAAAGTCAGCCAGTGTGGCTAGTCTTGCATATATTCCGATCAGTGAGAGGCCGCTTGCTTTGGGTGTTCAGGCTTTGGCCAATCAGTTCGTGAGGTTGGATGTCTCTGAGCCCAGCCGCGTGTTAGCTTGCACAGTCGCTCGTTCTTCATTATTGGAGCGCATTCGAGATCGGCAGTATGATGATCCCCATTTGTGCGTCCTAAAGGACACAGTGCGGCATGGAGGTGCCAAGCAGGTTACAGTTGGAGATGACGGAGTTTTGAGGCTGCAGGGTCGAGTTTGTGTGCCTAATGTGGATGGACTTCGAGAGTTGATTTTAGAGGAGGCCCATAGTTCCCGGTACTCCATTCATCCGGGCACCGCCAAGATGGACATCATCAATAAAAGTATGGTCGAATGATTAACTCTCCACTTTTAGCTCCTCAATTTGGCGTATAAGCTCCTTTTCTGTTTCACACAACTAAGAACTATTTTGTTGGGCGTTAGACGCATCAACCTTTGCAATCAATTGAGCTCCCAAGTCGTGAATAGCAGTGCCAAATTTTTCGATCTCTTGTCCCAGTTTAGCTCTTCCTTCTATTAGGTCTTGTATCCCATCTGTAATTTCCTCACGTTGAGCCTCATATATTTCTAACTTTTCAGCTTGTTCCACTAACCATGTTTGGCTCAAAATCTCCTTTTTTTCCAAAATTTTCCTCTTGCTGGTACTCGCCCTCTTCATTCAATTCTTCCATATTGGCCTTCATTCTTGTGATTGTCGCCCTCATTCTGTTCATATCTTTTTTGAGTTCATCTTGTTGCTCTGCTACTTGCCTCAAAATATCCCTAATATATGCATCAGGTTCCATATCCTGCACTTCATTGCCCCTATCAAACTCATAAACACTATTAGAAAGATCATAATAAGGGCTCAAAGAAGGATGAAAAGAATTAGGACAACCATCCCAGTGTCCATCTTGACCACCACACATATTACAAATATTTCACCCAAAGGATTGAGATTGTGCGCACAACTCACTCCCGGGAACATTCTGACAATTTTTCCACCAGTGGGGTCCTCCACAATATGGACAAGGATCATCAAACTAAGAATAACCATCATTCGAATAATTTTCATTCCAAGATGCCATGTTAATGTAAAAACTATCAACTAAACTAAAACAAAAAAGAATGAATATATAAAAAAAAATTAAATGTCTAATCTAGAAAAATAGTTAATTTCTAAGTCCCCGACAACAGCGCCAAAAACTTGTTGCGGCCAAACGCACACGCAAGTATACGCGCGCGGTCGTCAAGTAATAAAGTGACTAAAAGTCGGATGTCGAACCCACGAGGACTTGTGATTAACTATTAACTAAATTAGACTATCCTAATTATCTAAACAATGATTAAACCCAAAAGTAGTGATGCTAAAGTAATTAAACTAAAAAGAAAATAACTAATGAACTATAAACAGAGGAAGAGCAGATTTTTGTATTATCAATGTGATAAAAACGATCTAGGGTTATGGGCTATCTAACATTCCTATTGTATTCTTCAATTGAATTGACTAACTAATTTATCTAGTTTAATGGCTAACAGGGTTAATATTGCTCATAAGAATCTGTCGAGTTCTTACTCACCTATTCAAGCTAACCTAACTCCTATATGCCTATGGAGTTAGAACTAACAAGAACGCATTTATAGTTCATGTAAATCAACCAAGCAAGGCAATTAGGTATATGTCTATCCTAACCGCGAATCCGTTCCCAGATGCCCAAGTTCAAGAACTTGCTCTATTCAATCCTATATGCAATCTAGAATTCCCACTTTCGAGTTCAATTCTAGATTCGTAGATAGTATGAATTCAAGCAATCAAATAATTAAGCGCAGGATTGAATAAATAAACCAATATGATAAACTAAGAAATCAAAATCAATATCCGAATAACAATATTCACGAAAGACCACAACCCTAGAACGTGAAGTTTAGCTCCACATAGACATGGTAGCCAAACAACAAATCATACAAAGAGACATAAAAAATACTAAGTTTGGTGAAAGAAAAGATGAAACCCGGCCTCCACGGCGGCTCTGCTCTCTTCCTAGGTCTAAGATGTGTCAAAAGTCCTCAAAATAGCATTTTTATATGTCTTTATACCAAGTAGGGTCGGGCCCAGACGAAACACCCTTTCCTGCACGAAATAGGGCTTGGCTCTGTAAAATTTGTACAGGCGTGCCGCGCGCTGTGCCGCAGTGTGCGGTGTGCTTATGGGGAAGTTGAGAGAGCTGATTCTGAGAGACTGCAAGAGAATTCCAAAGGCGCGGCGCACGCTGCAGCACGCTGTGCGGAGCGGTATTGGGAATTGGCAAAATACAAAACATGAAAGTTGTATCACTTTCAAATAGCTTTCCAATGATATATTGTGGAGCTCAAACGGAGTTCTGAGTGAAAAATTATGTGCATTTTACTAGACAACGCGCCGTATGCCCGCTCGATTCCCCTTTTCGTTCTTAACTATCATCCATTGATCCCCGAACACAATCCCGGATTAATTCCTTGGGCTTTTACTCAGACTTCAAAGCTCCAAATCACTTGAAATCATTCCATAATGCCTACATAGATTGGAATCACTCCTACAAGGCATAAAAAACACAATTAGAGAAGAACACTAGCGATTAAAGCTCAAACTCAATTAAAGTGCGGTAAATTAGAGTGTAATAAGCGACTAAAATACGTAATTCTAGCCTATCATCAATGGATTAAAACAATCTACGGGGAACAACCAACTGTGAAGGAAATGTTCGCGATCGAAGAGGTGATCCCGGTATCCACACTTACAACAAAAGGTCCAGGTTCGATCGCCGAGGCCGAAGCCAAATAGCAATTACCAACGCCAGCTCTGACCCAACCGGAGAAACCGGCTGCCGATGAAGACGACGACTACGACGTCCCCAAGTCCTTCATAATCCCCAATGATTTTGATGCCACCAAGTTAATGGTCGAGTAGCTGGAACAAGTCGTACTGATCGAGCACTTACCCGATCATAAAGTATACCTGGGCACGGGGGTTAAGTCCCGAACTCAGGAAAAAACTCATTCAATTTCTTATAGCTAAGTTGATTGTTTCGCTTGGTCCTACCTTGATATGACAGGGTTCCCTCCGGAAATAACCACTCACAAGCTGAGCCTAGACCCGAAGTTTCATCCAGTCAAACAGAAAAGGAGACCTCAGTCCGAAGACAAACATGCATTCATCAAAGACGAGGTATCTAAACTCCTTAATATAGGGTCGATTCGGGAGGTTAAGTACCTGAATTGGCTAGCAAACATAGTAGTAGTCCCTAAAAAGAGAATAAATTAAGGATGTGTATAGACTATAAAGATTTTTGAATTAGGCATGCCCCAAGGAATCTTTCCCTTTGCCCCACATCGATCGCATGATCGATGCGACAGCCGGCCATGAGATCCTCAGTTTTCTCGACGCCTATTCCGGGTACAACCAAATTCAGATGGACCCGGGCGACCAGGAAAAAACGTCATTCATCACTAAGTACGGTACCTACTACTATAACGTAATGCCATTAGGACTAAAAAATGCTCGCATCACTTACCAACGCCTAGTAAATCGGATGATCGAAGAACAAATAGGGAAATCAATGAAAGTTTACATTGACGACATGTTAGTTAAGTCCTTGCGAGCAAAGGACCATTTAAAACATTTTTAGGAAACCTTCAACATATTGAACAAGTACAACATGAAGCTGAACCCGGAGAAATGCATGTCTGGAGTCGAGTCCGGGAAATTTCTCGGATTCATGGTATCCAACCGAGGGATCGAGATTAACCCCGATAAGATCAAGGCCATTGAAGACATCAATGTTGTGGACAACGTCAAAGCCGTTCAAAGGTTAACCGGTCGCATAGCCGCCTTAGGCCGATTCATCTCGAGGTCCTCCGACAAGAGCCATCAGCTCTTCTCACTATTAAAAAAGAATAATAACTTCTCATGGACTCCGAAGTGTCAACAAGCCTTGGAGGAACTCAAACGATACCTCTCGAGCCCGCTTTTGCTTCACACTCCGAAGGTAGACGAACAACTGTACCTATACATGGCAGTACCCAAAGTAGCGGTAAGTGGAGTCCCGGTTCGGGAAGAAGAAGGTATGCAATTTCCTATCTATTATGTTAGCAGAACTCTAGGCGAGGCCGAAACTAGGTACCCACACCTAGAAAAATTGGCGCTCGCTTTGCTAAGCGCCACTAGGAAGCTAAAACCATACTTCAATGCCACCCTATATGTGTTGTAACTACTTACCCATTAAGGAACATAATGCATAAACCCGAACTCTCGGGACGACTGGCCAAGTGGGCCGTAAAAATCAGCGGGTACGATATCGAATATCGGCCTCGGACCGCCATCAAATCTCAAATTTTGGCAGACTTCATGGCCGACTTTACGCCGGCCCTAATACCCGAGGTCGAAAGAGAATATTTGCTAAACTCGGGGACTTCCTCGAAAATTTGGACCCTCTTTACGGACGGTGCCTCCAACGCAAAAGGGGCCCGGACTTGGCATCGTATTGAAGCCACCATCGGGTAATGTAGTTAGACAATCCATTAGGACTGTAAACCTGACTAACAATGAGGCCGAGTATGAGGCCATGATTGCAGGTCTAGAACTAGCCAAAAACTCGGGGGCAGAAGTGATCGGAGTTAAGTGCGACTCCCTCTTTGTGGTGAACCAAGTTAATGGGACATTCGAGGCCCGAGAGGAACGAAGGCAAAAGTACCTGGATAAACTGCAGGTAACATTACATCAGTTCAAGGAGTGGACTCTACAGCATATACCTCGGGATCAAAACAGCGAGGTCGACACTCTTGCTAACTTGGGGTCGTCGGTCGATGATGATGAGTTCAACTCGGGATGCAGTCGCACAACTCATGAGATCGCTAGTGGAAGAAGGTCACGCCGAGATAAACTCAACAAGTCTAACTTGGGATTGGAGAAACAAATATATGGAGTATCCGAAGACTGGAAACTGCATTCGGATCCTAAGGAATCGAGGGCTCTGCGCACAAAGGCGGCCCGATTCAGCCTGCCGGAAAATGGTACCCTATTCAGGAGAATGTTCGGTGGCAAACTTGCAATATGTATAGGACTGGGAGATACCGAGTATGTTCTGAGGGAGGTCCATGAAGGCACATACGAAAACCATTCGGGCGCGGAATCGTTAGTACGGAAAATAATCAGAGCCGACTACTACTGGATCGACATGGAAAAGGACGCGAAGGAGTTCGTACAAAAATGCGATGGATGTCAAAGGCACGCTCCAATGATTCACCAGCCCGAGGAACTACTATATTCGGTCTTATCACCCTGGCCATTTATGAAGTGGGGGATGGACATCGTTGGCTCCCTTCCATGGGCACCCGGTAAGGCCCAGTTTATATTGTTTGTGACTAACTTTTCTAAATGGGTGGAAGCTCAGGCATTTGAGAAAGTTAGGGAGAAGGAAGTCATTGATTTCATCTGGGACCACATAATATGCCGGTTCGGTATGCCGACTGAGTCGTGTGCGACAATAGGAAGCATTTCATCGACAACAAAGCAAGAAAGTTTTTCGAATACCATAAGATCAAGAGGATCCTCTCAACACCCTATTACCCTAGTGGGAACGGGCAAGCGGAGTCCACGAACAACACCATACTTTAAAACCTTAGGAAAAGATTGATCGACGCCAAAAGAAAATGGAAAGAAATCTTGCCCGAAGTTCTTTGGGTGTACCGTACGACCTCGAAGTCCAGTACCGGGGCCACCTCATTCTCGTTGGTTTACGGAGCCGAAGCTCTAATGCCGGTCGAAGTGGGAGAACCGAGTCTCAGGTTCCGATATGCAACTAAAGAGTCAAACAACGAGGCCATGAATACGAGCCTGTAACTGTTAGATGAAAGGTGCGAAGTCGCCCTCGTCTGATTGGATGCCCAAAAACAACAGATCGAGAGGTATTACAATCGAATAACCAACCTTCAACACTTTAATGTCTGGAACTTAGTATTAAGGAAGGTTACAGTAAACACCCGGAGCTCGAACGAAGGGAAGCTGGGGCCGAACTAGGAAGGGTCATATCAAATTATCGAGATCACTGGAAAAGGGTCCTACAAACTCGGAGCAATGAACAGTGAGCAACTACCGAACAACTAGAATATAACTCACTTGAAACGATACTACTGCTAAGGTACGACCCCATTCATTTCTTTTATTTACATTTTGAACTAAACCTTGGAGGTAAACAACAAGGAATGCTACAATTTTTAGGCTTCAAAGCACGCATTGCACTCTTTTTCTCTTGAACCAGTTTTGTCCCAAATGGGTTTCTCCGGCAAGATTTTTAATGAGGCAATAGTGGATCGTGCTAACTTAGAATCAAATACTGGTTATGAATCGGTGTCAAAGATCACATCAACAATATCCGAGGCTTCCCTATGATCGGCCTCGAACAGTGGGGGGCATCACCCTTGGATAATGATGTTACCAAGGGAAGAAACTTTATGCTCGAATAGTCTAGGGTCGTTCGATAGGATTCACTGTAAGGGCCAAATGGTCAAACGAACCGTGCCCACGTAGAGTCGTAGATCGCCCGAGATCTGACGCAAAGCTTGTACATATGTGTGACCTTGTATATTACGCACAAAAATGAAAGGAAGTTTCAACCTTGCGGATAAATATTTTTTGCCTTAAAAATTTTCCCCTAAAGACATCGGTCCCAAGGGCCACCTCACTCGGGGACTGTCGTCCAAGGCAAGTTCGGACGGCCCGGGATAACGAGACCCTGGGGCACAAAGCCTATTAGGCACTGCCCAAACTTTAAAGGCCACGACTATCCCCATTTGGGGATGTTATCTTGGGTAAGCCCGAATGACTCAGTGTAACAAGCCAATTAGGTGACGCCCGAACAAAAAAGGCTACGACCGTCCTAGAACGGCTCGGAGACGTCCGAGATTCGTAACCAAAACATAAGGCCTTTAAGATTTCTGAACCGGTTCAAAAGGCTATCATCGACAAATTGTAACCCAAAATATTCTAAGTACTTTTGGGATAGCTTCTGGTCATACCGAGCCCCCCTCC
>NW_017671774.1:15372-62407 GCF_001879085.1 Nicotiana attenuata
AAAATAAGGTGTGTTCGAACCCCCGAACAAGACCTAATTATTACGTGCTAAGGCATTCCATAACTTTACAATTGTAAAGGAGAAAAGCTTGAAATTTTGTTGAAGGGAAAAAGCCTTGTGTGTGTGTGTGTGTGTATATATATATATATATATATATATATATATATATATATATCAAAAGATTTTTACAAGGGCAAAACGGCCTCGATATGATTTTTTACAAATTCCAAACGTCCTTGACAAAAAAAAAAATAAGAACGAAAAAGTAAAAACATCTACAAAGGCGTCTAAGTAGTCTGGTCTCACTGGAGCCCTCCTCATTACCGGGACCATCGGGGTCATCTCTATCCCCGGACCCATTCTTCTTCGTCCTTGGGATAAGCCAACTTCTTGGCCCCGGCCTCGAGCCCCTTAGCACTTTCAATATTGGCCGATAAGTAAAAACCCCGAGCATGAACCTCCTCGAGGGCCTCTCTTCGGGATTGCTGCTTCTTGTATTCGACAATGTCTTTCAAGCGGTCCTGGGCTGCCTCATCATCGGCTCTGTACTGGGCCACCATCTTGTCAGCATCGGCCTTTGTTATTTCAGCCACCGACTTGGCCGTTCTTAGTTCCTTGGCGAGGGTCTCTCGATTAGCTACAACCAAGGTCAGTTGAGACTGGAGCTCCTCGATCTTCTGGGCCTGTGCCTCAGCCTTCTCCATCATCGCTCGGAGTTGAGCTTCCACCGAGGCCATCTACGCTCGAGTAGTTTCCTTTTTTGGGGCTAAGCAGTCCATCCTGCCTTTCCACTCTTCGGTTTCGACCTTGATAACATCCATCTCAGCCCGAAGTTGGTCGATCCGATCAAGCTAACTGTTAGTCACCGAGTCTAGATCATCATCACTAACCTCAAAGACTTTACCTGTTCTACCAGGTCGATATGTTCTTTCTGAGCCGCGTCCAACTCGGCCCGAAGACTCTTAGCCTCTTCCTCGCGCTGCTCACTGAAAAGTTTGTACATGTATTTCTTCTCAGTAAGCTCTTTAACTTCGGCCTTGAGGAGGCTCATCTCTTCTCGGTATCAGAGGAAGGTCTCGTGGTGAAGCACTGAGGCCTGCGAATATAAGGAGAAATATTAAGATAACTAAGTAACCAAAGCTGGAAAATGAAAAGGTTTGGTAACACCTTACCTGATTCAGCGCTTGCTGTGCTTCGTCGAACAGGCATGGGGAATCCAACTCGTTCATCTTTGCCTGGTCTTCTTCAGTTACCAAGCACCGGAGGTAACTAGCTATCCCAACGAGTGCTGAAAGGACTCGGGCATCCTCCGGAACGGAGATAATGATCGGCCGCTTCCGACCGGGATCAACACTCGGGGCAGGGAATCGGATGACCAATCTCGGGCTCTAGCTAGACCCACTTGCCCCCGAGGGCGGGCTTTTTCTTGGTACTTATAAGTCACCCAATGCGGTGATATCCACCGTGGCGATGGAGTCCACGCCATCAAAAAAGCTTTGGAGGGGATCGTCCACTCCATGGACCCCCTCATTCGATTGCTCCATCGTCGTTAGAGCTTCAAAGAACATCGAGTCTGTGAACGAAGGTGACCCCGTTATGTCATTAACATCGGGTGGGGCAGAACCGGCATCTTGAGGGTTCTCGACCCTCACTGTTGCATCGGCCTCTTGTATCTTTGAGGGATTAGCCTCTGTTGTTCTCTCCTCGGCTGGCACCCTTTCCTCCGGGGCCGATGGCTCTTGGGCCACTAGAATCTCGTCCTCCTCGGACTCGTCCCTGGGCCGGAGGAGTGAGTCCGAGTCAAGCACTCGGGAGTTGGAGGTTTCTTTTTGCTTACGGACCAGGCTCCTCCTCTATTTCTTTTTCTCCGAGCTCGGAGCCCTCCTCCCTTCTTCTCTCCGACTTGCCCCGGAGCAGGAGACTCAACGGGCAAGTCCTCATCACCAACCGGAGGCCTAAGCTCGACATCCTTAGGCAAACCTGAGAAAGAAAGTAAAGGTAATAAGAACTTGATAGTAAAAGGAGAGGCCTAGAACAACCTGATCGAAAAAGTGATTACCATGGGAACGAGCCTCCCAACGGCCCTTCAAGAGTTCGCGCCATGAACGCTCGGAGTAGGGCATCTAAGAAACGATACCCTTGACCCACTCCTTGAGTCGAGGAACAGCATTTGGAACCCGAGCAATGGCTGCACCACCACAAAACACCAATAAGAAAAAGATAAGTAAACCTAAAATTAACATTCGAAGGAAAGTTCCACTTACGTCTTGTATTCCACTTCTCGGGGAATGGCATGCATTCCGCCGGAATAAGGTCCGAAGTCCTCACTCGTAAAAAACGGCCTTGCCAGCCTCGATCCCGATCCTCATCGATACTAGTGAACAAGGCTTTGCTGGCCCGACGCACAAGCTTTACACCTCCCTGGGAATAGTCGGGGACTGTACAGACGAAGCAGGTGATCCACGGTGAACCGTCAGCCATCAATTTTGCTCACGAAGAACTGGAGGTGGATCACGATCCTCCACATTGAAGGATGGATCTGACCGAGGCATACCTCGTACCTCTTGCAAAAGTCTATGATGACCGGGTCCACAGGTCCCAATGTGAAGGGATAAGTGTAAACACTCAGGTATCCCTCGACATGGGTGGTAATGGCCTCCTCGGGGTTAGGGACCACTACGATTTATTGGCCCAGTTGCAATCTATTCGAACCATAAGGAGGATCTCTTCGGTAATCGAACAGATGTATCTCGAGAAGTCCTCGCACCGTCCCGGTATGGAAGAGGGTTTTTCAACTTTGAAATCATTATTTACAGAGCATCCCCCGGGAACGAACATTTTCAAGGGAGGTTCGACCACCGGTTCATTAACTGTTATGCTCGGAGCGGTCGCCTCGGCCTCAATAACCGGCCGTGAAGAAGGAGGAGTTTCTTTATCGGGAACGGTTTTGGAGGTCTTTGCCATTTCTTTAGTGAAAGTGGAGGGAGATCTCGAAAAGATGAAGAAAGAAAGGAAGTTGAAGACTTAGACTTGTTGGCTTGGGAAGAAGACGGGTGAAATTTTTTGCAAAGGACCTTGAGTAATGGGGGTAAAAAACACTCAAGGTTGTTGAAATTCTAAGGTAAGAGGGTAGGAGATTTGATGTAAAGTAAAAATGAACAAAGGAAGACGTATTTGTAGTAGTTAAGCGACGTTTCGCGTTGGGAAAGCCAACGTGTGGCCGACATGCATTAAATACCATTATGACGTGACTGACGAGACGTTTTGGGTCTTTTGTCGTTTCTGCCGCGATGTGTCGAGGTAGGTATCAGAAGCTCATGTCGTTTCTCGTCATTTACCCTCCGAGAAACGAGGGGACTATCTATATACGGGTAAAACCGAGCTCGTGATGCACCTCGATTTTCGACAAGATGCCAAGCTCGAGATGTGATGGCAAGGGACCAAAATCAAGCCAAAAGTCCCATCGAGCCAGAGCCCGGGGACACGACGTCTGCCCTCGGGAATATCGAGGTCATAGTAGCAGAATTGGTCCTAGCCTCGAACAACTTCGAGGAACATTATCGGACAATCAAGCATAGCCAATAGAAGGCTGAAATATCCGTGACCGGCCGGATATCGCGGCGGGGATCTCGGCACGTATCGATAAGGGACCGACAATCAATTAATTAGAAGATTTATTTACCTTTTATAGAGTTGTACCTAAAGTATGACTCCCCTACTATATAAACGGGGTCTGATAATTCATGTATCACATTGAAACAGGCGTTCCAATATTATCATTTTCTCTGTTATCTAGCTTTTTTCACTTGTTCATCAGTGTTGACTATAGCAAGCCTGGATCGAGGGCGAACAATTTTACTAAGGCTGAAACTGTCTCATTTGCATGGTTTGAATTCATTTTATCTGTACCTGACCAATCTAATCCAATTTATAGCTTTGTGTCAAATTATTCTGCGTATTCTTAAAATCACTTACAAATTCAATTGTTATACGATTTTGAGGGTAAACACATGTAATGCACAATACTTATCAATAACTCTTTTTGTTCACATAATATCCGGTACTCCTTTTAGGACCTAATTATTTTAGATTTGCACCTGAAAATCTCATTTTAGGGCTCAATTAATACAAATTTGCTCCAAAAAGTCCCACTTAAGGGCTATTAATACGAATTTGCACATGGAAGTCCCACTTTACGATAAAACACTCCTTGCCAAAGACAACTCTATTATCAAATCTTGAATCCAAAATTTTTGGCTTAAAATGCATAAGTTTTGGTGTAAAATGAAAAAGTACTTACCATCCCACTACTAGTTTTAGTAACGTATTTACCAGTAATAACTCCTATATTCTAAGGTATCTTTTAGTATGGTCGAGCATATAAATAAGCAGCATTATTGATGTTTTCATGATATCTGCGGGAAAAAATATTACGTTTTGAGACAAGCAAATAGTACTGTGCAAGAAAAGTTGAAATACTAGTCGAGGAAAATGTTCTACTCCAAAAAAGGAAGTTAGTTATTTTCTGTTGTTCTGTGCAAAGCATTATCGTTGATGAAAATGTTAATCAGCAATTACGAAAGTTCAACACAACAATATAATTTAATCAAGAAAAACATTTCTCTTGAAAACACTAAAGTGAAGAATACCAAATTGAAGTATTACTCATTAGTCTGTACTTCTGCTTCTGAAACCAGCTGCAGTTTTCACACTGGAGCTAAAAAAGCATGTTACAATTAATGACACTAATATAACAGTTAAACAGTATAGAGATATCTGAAATCCTACTCTCCATATCAATCTTCTATCATTTCCTGCAGCAGCAAAGCCCTGCTTTATATATATAACCACTAATTCACCACCCGAGTCCCTAACGTAGAGGACCATCACCAACCCCGCCACAAGAAACCGAAACAAGAAGAAAAAAAATCTAAAATACTCTTAGAAACACTGTCACTTCTAAAGTGCTTGAATACTCTAAGCAACATGCAGTTTCTGTTTGTGTTGATTGTTTGAACTCGTTGACATCTCAGTACCAAAACCAGCAAGAAAGCAGGATGCCTATGATGATGTCTCTGTTGCTTCATCGAGGCCACCCTCTTGAAGTAGCTGTTAACATTCAGATGAATTTAGTTAGGCGGTTAAACATACATTCCCTATGAGAAAACAGAACAGATCAGATATGATGGATAATAGGCTGGAGTTTGAAATACCAAGGAGCCAGCTCGTTCATACGCTTCCATTGCTTTAGGATCTTCCTCGTCTTGATAGCCGACTTGCAATATCCGGGGACCATTCACTGACCAAAATGCTCTTCGGCCTGCTTCCTGCAATCAATGCATGACGACCAAAAACTGAATTCTGGTAATTCTTGATTAGACGATTTCACTAGACAGAGCGATAGTTGCCTTCTATCCATGCATTTGAAAGTGAGACAATTTTGAGAGAATGAAATATGTAAAGCAAGAAGAGCTACAATACATTTTAAGCGGCTACATATGAACTCCAAACTTAAAAAGGATGGAATATATGCTGCCTATTGTCACTGCTGAAGGATTTGATAAGCAAATGAAGTACAGAGAAGAAATAGTTCAGGTTAGACCTGTAGTATGAGCAAATAAATAGCCTCTAGCGCCTGCACACGAATTTCCGGATCAGTAACAGGTTCTCGCTCTATTGAGAGTGCACTTGCAAGCTCCTGTGGCATTTTACGAGTGTCTTCCTTACTATAAACCTGTCAGAAGTTGGCCTATAAGAAAATATTCAATTCAAATGGAAAAGAACGGAGAACTGAGACAAAAAAAAAAAAAGTTTTAACATATCTGTAACAATCGGGAAGAAGGAGACAAAGATAGTGCAAGCAAAACAAAAATGTTCGGACATGGAAGATATTATAAAATTGGTAAAAAAATCGATTAAGCCTTTTTTGCTTTTATCCAAGCAGCCAAACAGAAATGATTCTCAGCTCCACCTACGCCTTTACTCTCTTTTTGAAGATTGATTCTCTTTTCCCCTCACAAACTTTGTTTTCCTGTTAAATTAATTCTTCCAAGCCCTTTAGGTTAGCATACTGATGCTTACCACACTCGTTCAGCAACATGTAATGTTATTGGCTAAATCCTAAAACAACAACAACAATAACAACAAACCCAGTGTAATCCCACAAGTGGGGTCAGGGGAGGGTACTGTGTACGCAGACCTTACCCCTACCTTGAAGGTAGAGAGGCTGTTTCCGATAGACACTCGGCTCAGAAAAGATGAGAAGAAGCAGTAACAACAATATAATAAGAAAATGACGCAAAAGGAACAACAAGTAGTAATAGAAATCTAACAATAATAGAATACATGACTAACACTAAAACACTCTCGACTACCTACTAGCCTTCTACCTTAATTCTCGACCTTCACACCTTCCTATCAAGGATCATGTCCTCGGTAAGCTGAAGCAACGTCATATCCTGCCTAATCACCTCTCCCCAATACTTCGTTCGTCTCCTCTACTATTCTCAGCCCCACCAAGGGCAACCTCTCACACCTCCTTACTGGGGCATCTGTGTTTCTCCTATCCACATCCCAAACCATCTGAGCTTTGCTTCCCGCATCTTGTCCTCCACCGGGGACGCTTCCACTTTGGCCTGTATATCTTCCTTCCTAATCTTATCCATCGCCGCACATCCATCTCAACATCCTCATTTTTGCTACAAATCCTAAAACAACTAGCCCTTAAGAATTGAGAAGTGAGTAACTGAGATGCAGCTACACTCTACTTACCGGGATAAAAATCTTAATTAGCATATCAGAGCACATATAAACCATTCCCTTTTCTGTAACACAATTAACATAGAAACACAGAGTATACTTGTTGAAAGAAAATCATTGTAGACGTCTAGACAGTGGTTTCCTTACATAAAGATGGAAACATTGCTATTCCATTCCAACGAGAACGATTAACATTTCTTAATTTTCAGTTTTCACATTATCTGCTCGAACTTATCTATTTTTCCGCATGCTTGAACTAATTCAATCAGAGAGGGAATAATTAAATTATAGCTCTCTATCAAGCCAACTAAAATTGAATTTGAGATGATGGAAACAGAAGTCCTATAATAAGACTGAAGATTCTTAGGAGTTCCATACAGAAACAAAAAAATGTTGCATATGCACTGAAAAAAGCAAAGATCCCGCCCTTCTTTAAACTCTTAATTACAAATAGATTGAAGTTCACTGCAAAAATGCACAAAAAAATGAATTATTGTTCGCATCTTCCTTAAAGAAGTACAAGTCACCTTATTTCCTGCAACAGGCAGGAGCAGAGCTGGCCACAAGAACTCAGAAATCAAAAGCAAATTTTGAACCTGACTCTCTGCTTCAAAGCAGCAGTTGCGGATGGTTCCTGCGACCTGTATCCAAAAACCATTGCAATTTTTCCAGCTAATCTTATGATTGTTAAAAAGAAACCTTTAAACGTATAGCTAAACAGCTGCATCAAGACAAGCTTTTCAGTCTAAAGGGCACTAAGTAAATACATTGGTGCTTGATGACTGAGTTTTTGAAGCACTTCTAAAATTTTCCATTTTTACACTCAAGTACATAAATTTTAAAGTAGATGACCATATATGCACAAAAAACCATTTTGAACTGAAAAAAGTGTCCTACCACATACCCCTTTCTTTCTCAACAAGCTCTTAGAATGAAACTGCTGGACTATTTGCTTTATTAGAGGGCCTCGTTTTGGATCAAGCAGAAGCTTTCTTCCCAGTTCCTTCTTGGAAATGTTAACAAGTACAGAAGCCACATGTTCGAAGGGATCACCTGATAACAAGGGAGAAAGAGATTTGTGGTAATAACAGCAATAAAGATAATGATACTAACAGAAAGTTAAGCCAATAATTTCTTGTGAAATATAATACGAAATCAAATTTTAAAGTAGTTTTCATCTAAATGTTTACTCTGTTCGGTATCAGCCAAAACAAAAAAAAATACATGAACTTTTTTATGGCGCTGGTGCCCTGCTAACCTCTCGCACACAACAACTATTCCACCGGGTACCTGCTACCTCCCACCGGCACAAATACGGGGTAACTTTGCCTACCAAGCCTAGGCAGATGGGAAGATATTACCTAGTGCTTTTTGTGTCGGATTTGAACCCTAATCTCCAAGGTTAGCACCGACTTCATTGACCACTACGCCACATGTTTGGGTGCCAAAACACATATTTATGAAGCAATTTGATAATTATTATATTGCAAGAAGTGTGAAATGAAAAGGTTAAATACATACATATAGGGGCAAGTCAGCTATATAAAAACTACTTTCGGCTTTAATGTAATCCAAGCTTATGAAACAGCAGCTAAATGGCTAATAATACGGTCAACTGAATAACTATTTCCCTGGGGAGTACTTTTTTCCTCCTTCAATATAGTTCCCCTCATCTACTGGCAGCTTGGAACTTTAAGGCAAAGAGTTGCCACTTTTCAGTTTCACTCATCAGGAAGAAGTGCTAGGATCACAAACACATACCATCACGAAATGCCCCCCCCCCCCCAATCCCCCCCCCCCCCTGGCGTCAAAATTTAAGAAGAAAATATCGGGTCTTGTATCATTTTTCTTTGCTTTTCTCTGAGGATAAACGACTTACACAGAAGGCAGAAATATACATGTCCTTTCTTTGGATAGATTCCAGCATTGGCCAATATCAATATTTGCACAGAACAGGTAAGATCTACTCCAACTAATCCCAACAAGAAGAAGCAGGAAGAGGAAAGGAATAGCATCCAACTATTATGTGAGAGGCTCCAAACAGGGCTGCAAGTTACTTGTTCCTCTACCTTGCTGAGACAGTTCCATTTATATTTGACTCAAGACTGGAAAATATGGCTCATGATCTTCTCTTTTTGAACTTATTTTTTGGTTCTCAGGTCCCAGAAGGCTTGGCAGGCTTGTCAACCCTAACAATATCAATTTCCAATCATATTTGCCGAGAATTTACATACGCTGAGCCTCTGGTTTTTCTATTCTATGACTGACGCATTTCCTTACAATACAATATCTTTGATTTTTGTTATAAAATCACTACAATATCTTCTATATTAACCAGAAAACATAAAAAGTCAAGTTTTTTCACCTCAATAAGCAGTTACCAAAACTTTCAACATTATATTTATGTCCTTCGCCACCAGAAAGATCACCTTGACAGTGCCACCACCACCTCCTCCTACATCTCTGGTCCTTAATCAAGTTATTCCTGTTCTTAACAAATCCTAGAATTTTTTTAGGCCAAAGATTAGTAATCGCTGCTGCCTCTTCTCCCTTAGGTTTTCAGTGACTTATAAGATTCTAATGCTTCAATTATCTTTTGTGCAGTAGTTCTCATAATTCCAAGTTTGTTGCCACTAAATCGAGGATTCACCTTTTCTTATTATAACACAGGAAGTCACACCCAGTTAAATTTATAGCTCAGTGGACCAAATTTGTGAACTTGTGGTTTCGGGTTTGAAGACTTTTGCATCAATCCTTTGAATATATAAGATCGATGAAAATTTACAATACTAATTTGTGAACTCATATTAGCATCCAACTTAAACCAAGCTAAGGTAAACTTAAGTCAAGTTCTCCAGTTAGGCAATCAATTCAAGTTCAAATTGACAATCTGGACGCTTGTACAAGTTAAGCTGCAATCAGTTCATTTTCTCTCTTAGTTCTGGACTGTGGAGACTGAAGTACCAAAAGTGCTTGAAACACGCAAAAAAATCATTAATCTGGATAAAAAGGGAAAACAGAATGATAATTAAACATACCTTCACCCTCATCGGAGGACAAACAAAATGATCTCACAAGCTTCATGACATATAAGCCATGCATCTTCTCATCTGCAGACTGCCAATCAGCGAAAGAAATCGGCATAATAAGCATAAGGGACTAATATTCAACTTAGACATATAAATTGGGGAGAATTAATGACCAAACCTTACAGCAGATATAAAGTGCACGACAACATTTAAGATTTTTGTGGAACTCTGTTCTTTGCGTCTCTCTGTCTTCTTATTTTTTTTAACTTTTGTACAGGTATCTTTTTCTTTCTTTTTTCAGTCGCCCAAGGACCAAATGGGAAAGAAATGCAGAATTGAAACCTAATATTTGCAAAGTTGCCCATTCTTTTCTCATATGGAAGGTTAAATGTGGAAACTTTCCTCCATTATTAATTAACTTAATTGCCCCTGTACTATCGAATATTGTTTAGAATTACACTCCGTTATACTATTTGGTCAATTGAACCCCTACCGTTATATTTTCGCTCAAATATACACTTAATTTAGACGGCGGGCCACGTGGCACTCCAGAACTTAATTGACCCATCCCTAATTTAAAAAACCCGAATCCCCTCTAAACCGCCCCAGTTACCCGACCCATCTGAACATCTCCTTTCGCACTGCAACTACACCAAAATAGAGAGAAGAAGAGAATAATTACAATTGGCGTTCAACTACTCCCACCTACCAACATGGAAATGAGAAAACAAGAAAGTAACTCCATTTTTTTCTTTCTAAATTCATCCAACTTCTCTCTATATACTATTTATTAACATATGAAATTTTGGAGAAATCATAGATAAAGACAGAACTAAAGAAGAGATATGGAAAAACTAAACGCAATTCTATTGTTTTGCTCAATTGCTACTGTCGTATTGTCAATTTCAGTAGCTCATGGCAATATTGCCCAAGGACCCAAAGCAGTAGACCAATGGTTCCAAAAGCTTCCCCACGCAAAACCAAAAATGACAAAACTTCAGTTCTACTTTCACGATATAGTTAGTGACAAAAACTCAACTGCAGTATCCAATTGCCAGGCCAATTCCACTTCTCATCGCCTACATCTTTTGGTATGCTCACAGTTTTGGATGATCGATTGACAACATGACCAGAAATCAATTCAACAACTTGGAAGAACCCTATTTTTTTTACAAAATCTAAAGTTTTTTACTGTCTTTTGTCTTCAAACTTCCAATTTTCGGACGCGTTTCTGATTCTCTCTGGCGCCGGTGTTTGGTTTCTACTTTTTTGTTTGTTTGACCGTCACATGAATGGACTTTGACTGGCCGTGATCGAACTTTTGCTTGCCGCCGATGGTGCACTGCTGCAGTAAGGGTTTTAACTCCGATAATGACGGCCACGTCAGTCACCGTTGTTCATGGAAACTCCGCCATCTCCACCAACAACTGCCCCAAAACCATCACCTAACATAGAAGTGGAAAAACAGAGAAGTTGAAATATTGGAAGAACCCCAATTTTGGGGTTAAGAGAGGTTCTTTGGTTTTTCCGGATAGAGAGATGAAGGATGGGACTTTTTGGTCCTTGGGCTGAGGTCTAGGGTCGGGTAATGGGGCGATTTAGATTCGGGTTTTTTAAATTAGGGTTGGGTCAATTAAGTGCCGGAGTGACAAGTCGCCAGCCGTCTAAATTAGGGGTAAATTTGATTGAAAGTATAATAGTAGGGACTCAATTGACCAAATAGTATAACGAAGAATAATTTTAAACAATATTCGATAGTACAAGGGCAATTTTGACCCTTTTCCGTTAACTTAAACAAGATACAGGATGCAATTTCGGGAATTTATTCACGAGTGCGTAAACAAGAACGGTGACACCTATTAGTAGCTTAAATGTTAAACTTGCATGTAAAATGTTAATGTTAAAAAAATTGAGAATTAACCTGAAGCAAAGAATCAATACCAGCATCCAGCTGTGTGAGATTAACAAGGAGCATAATCAGCAGAGTTGTGATTTCACAATCTTGCTTGTACAGGGTCTCCATCGACGTCTTAACCATATGCATCTCAACCATCTTACCTGCCAACTCTGGCTTTTGTGACAGATTTACCAGTGCTTGAGCCGCAGGTTCAGAAACCACCTGAATGAGTTTGTTAATACAAGAAAAGAAAAATGAAATAGAACTTCTGGAGGCTACTGCATAGTATAAGTATCAATACAAGAAAAGAAAAATAAAAAAAATGTCAACAAACTGAGTCTGATAAAAGAACTCATCATGATAGGAATTAATTAACGATAAATTTGTAGAATTTTTGAACAATTAGTAAGGAACGAAAATAACAAGGGCTTTGCAAGAAAGAAAGTGATCCCATATGTATATCCATCAACATGGAAAGGTTCATACTTTCAAGAGATCTTATTGAGCTCTATCTTGTTCAGGCTCATTACGTTATGCTAGCAAAGTAAAACAAGAAGTTTCATGCACAGTTTAATTTTTGCATAAAGTCTTTCTCAAAAGTTGGGATAAAGAGTTTGCACAGCGAACTTTTCTTTATCTGGTAAAAGTAAGTTAGTTTGCACAGTGAGCTTTGGTATAACATAACATTTGTTTCTTTTTATTTTCAAAAGTCATGTTGTAAAAAATCATAGCTATGCTGAAGACCTGGATGCTTTGGCAATAAAATTCTCATATCAAGCAAAAGGAAAAGAAAAAAAATTCTAAATCATTGTTCTATCACCTTGATAGGATATGGATGGTTATGCCTAGTGTACAGTACTATCAAGGTTAAGTACAGCAGTTCATTTAGCTTACACGGATAAGGAACTGGTCGCTCCTTCCAAATATTTGATATATTTTGACCTTGGTAATCAACAACAACAACAACAAACCCAGTATATTCCCACAAATAGGGTCTGGGGAGGATAGGGCGTATGCAGACCTTACCCCTACCCAGTGAAAGGTAGAGAGGTGGTTTCCAATATACCATCGGCTTAGAAAGAGTGAGAAGAAGAAGAAGGGGAAGAAGAGAAAGAAAAGGGAAAAAAAAAAACGGGGGGGGGGGGGGGGGGAAGGGAATAACTAGTACTAAACACTAACAACAGGAAATACGATAACAGAAGCGAACTAGATCACATGACGAAGTAACGATCTACTTAAGAATATGCAGGAACCTGATAGCACTCAGGTAAGATTCTTTTAAATGTTGCAGAAAAATATTACAAATATCCAGCCATTATAACCGTTAAAATTGTTTATTTTTATTTTTCTTGGGGACAAATCCTCAATTTTAATTTCAAAAAATTGAAGTGTTGCCTATAACACAGGACAAAAGGGGGTAGTTTGTTTAACATGTCTTCTCACAAACACCCATAATGTGAACTTTATTGATGTACTAGTACCGCTACATTTTAGAAGATAATGCTACCTTTTTTTCGCCAAGAAGACGTGACAGAGAGGGAAGCACAATTGTAGAATACTTTCCAAGAGATTCCAAGCCATCCTCAGAACCAGTATAATCACGAACGATATCAACCGCTAATTTTTTCACCTAAAATCATTTTTCAAACATACATATACCAAAAAACTCAATAAGACAACCAAACTTAAAACAATTAGCTGTAACATGAAAAAGATTTACCCCCAAAAGTATAGTTCAACATACAAAGCGAAATAGCACAACCCAAAACTAAACCTATTAAATAAAGACAAAAAAGGTTCACAATGATTCAATTCCACACTAAAAATTTAACAAAAGATTCTTACATTATTGCAACAGCTACTTTTTTTCCCCACCTAAAACCATTGTTCAAACATATACCAAAATAAAACAAGTACAAACTAAAAGCAAATAACTATAAGACGAAAAGGGTTCAACCCCCCCCCCCCCAACCCAAACACACACACACACACCCCAAGTCAGTTATAATTTAAAATTTATAAGAAAAGCCTTTTTCTTTATCTCAACCGCTGCATTTTCAGCTAAACCATTTTTCAAATGTACATAACAAAAAGTACAACAAAGTGAAAATGGTTCAAACCAATTACAGTTCCATCTTAACAAACTTTTTCCACCAAAAGTCATTGTTGAAACATACATAGCAACAATGATTCAGTAGTGGGAAAAGTTCCAAATTTGCTGATGTACTACGCGTATTTGTTTAATTAAGCCCTCCTTTACACATTTGGTCCATTCATACCCTTGCCGCAAGCAAATTATCTTGTATTTGCCCTTGCCATTAACGGAACTCTTCAAGCATAAAAGGTCCAAATTTATCCCTCAACTTTTGATTATGGTTGAAAATTACTCTGAGGTTGGAGCTCTGTTAGCGGTCAAGGGCAAAATGATACTTTTTCCTAACTGTGGAGATAATATTAGACCAATAGTTTAACGGAGGGCAAAGTTGCTCAATTTCATATGGTATAGGGGCATTGACCTTTTCCTTCAGTAATTGATCAAAAAATCAAACCAATTGACTGTAAAACGAAAAGGGTTGGTCCAAATTCAGTTCTAATGTAAAAATTTGAAGACAAGATTCTTTCTTTACATCAATTAGTCCAATTAAGTACTAGCTAAAAGAAATTTAAAAATCAAGCAGAAAGTATACTTATTACATTATTGAGTTGAATTGTTAGTACAAAAGGATTAACGGGTATAAGTTTTTTGACACTTACAGGAGGAGAAGGGGAAGAGAGAAAGCCAATCAATTCTTCTAGCTCCGTTGCCATTGCTGTTTTCTTTCTTCTTTCACTTGGCGGCAGTGGCTGCTGCTGTCTTGCTGGTTACTGACTAGTTCGGTTTCGAGATTTTACATTCAGGTTTTAAGCGTATGATGTCGTTTAACTTTTTGTGCTTATGTCCGGTTGTTTCGGGTCAGCTTGGTCGGATTATCCATGGGCGTTCTTCTTCGTCTCGCGTCAACCACTCAAGGTAAGGTGTGTTTCAAGGTAAGGTGTGTTTTTGGAACGGGAAAATGTCCAATAATATTCTTAAACTATTGAAAATAAAAAAAATAAAAAAAAAACTATTGAAAATAGCTCACTTCTGTCCTCCGTTAGCAAACTAGGCCAACAAAATCCCCCATTTTAATTTTTTGTACCAATAATGCCTTTATTCTAACGGCTGCCCACATAAGCCTTCTCAGTGACATTAATTAGCTGACATGACAATCCACATAAGCGGGGCCACTTCTTATTTACCCTCTTCTTACATCAATAGTCACCCATTCCAAAACCCTAATCAAGGAACAAGAACGTTTGAGCCTTTTCTCTTTTTGGATCCACCCCAAATCTACCGTCCAACGAAAGTCCCAAACTTAGCTCTATATAATCTTCACCCCCACATTTTCATCAAATTCATAATTCCTTTTTCCATTGATGAATTTATGCAATAAATCCCTTTGAAAACACCCGTTTCCTCTATTTTCTTAAGCTTTCTCCATTAAAAAAAATAAACAGCAAATGAGAATATTAGAGTAGAATTTAAATAAAGAGATTTTTTTATAAAAAGGGAATAGGAAAGCTCCAGTAAAGCTTGTAAAGTGAATTCGTGGGAGTTTTCAAACTCGTCGGAAAATAAGTAGTCGGTAGGTTGGAGTCAGCCATGGGAGGTTATTTTTTTATAGAATAGAAGACTAAAAGGGTTGGGAAGTAGAAAAAACAAGAGGGGTTGAATTTAATTGCGTGGAGAACCCCTGGGAGGTGAAACGTAAATGAACGAGGAAGTGACACGTGGTGGATTCTGAGAGTACCTATGACCCATGTGAGAGAACCCTATATGACAATTAGGGTTTTGGAAATGGGTGACTATTGATATAAGAATAGAGTAAATAAGAAGTGGATCCGCTTATGTGGATTGCCATGTCAGCTCATTAATGCACTGAGGAGGGTTTATGTGGGCAGCCGTTAGAATGAAGGCATTATTGGCCCAAAAAATTAACGTGGGGGGTTTTGTTGGCCCAGTCTGCTAACAGAGGACAGAAGTGAGCTATTTTCAATAGTTTAAGGATATTATTGGACCTTTTCTATTTTTTGGAATAATACACAAATACCCTTCATACTTATTTCAAATATCAATTGCACACCTACACTTTGCGGGAATCCTATGGCCCACTATATTTATTTAAAATAGTTAAAAATATTACCTTTTTGTGAGCAATACAAGTTTTAGTAATATTAGGTAATATTTATTTTCATACTATTTTCATTTTATTTTCTATTTTTTATTCCATCATTAATTTGGTAAAATCACTACTCTCTTTATTTTGGCCAAATATATGTTGAACTTAGACTTGTTCCAACTGAACACAATACTATTTTCATAACCATCCCTATTAGACACAACTAGCTCAAAACTCGGCCATGTGTTATATGTAGTGAAACGCGTGTTGTTAAGCGCAACTGACGTGAAAAGCTAACCAATTAAAAGACGACATTTGTTTTAATACTCCACATCAGATTTTAAATTAGTCCTCTTTTTAAGTTAAAAGACTTGTTCATTATTTCGGTTATTCTCTCTCCCGTTAACTCCAATTCAAGAATGGCGATTAGAGGTCCGAAAACCCCCTAGATAAATTCCATCAATTTTCTTCGATTCGTACTATACTTGCAGTTTATTCTCATTGATTTATCAGTGAAATCATCTCCTATTTCGTGTGATGTTTATTCTATGATTATTTACGATTGATTTGCGGCAGGTAACAATTACAATTTGAAGATTTTCGAGTTGTTTTTTGGGAAGATTGTCAACAATTAATGTTATTGGTCTCTCTATGACTCAAGAGGTGTTATTTCCCTTTATGTAGCGTGAATTGATCGATTTTAGGGTTTTCAAAATTCTCTGTAAAAATAGGGTTTTTTTGGGGTTTTCCTTTGAAATATTTTGTCAGATGTTGGTGCTATATTTTTGGTATTTTCTTTGAAGGAATCTTATGGAAGATTACATTATAACATGCTTTCACCACGGGGGTGCCTTTATTAATAATGGGGACCTAGCATATGCCAGGGAAAAGGAACCTGAAACAGCTTTTCCTATTAATAAAGACCATTATCTGATGATGGAATTGATAATATACTAAAAAATTGAGGTATCCCACTATGGAATGGTTTTATTATAGAACCTCACAAAGTGATGATTTCAAGGTTGAATCTTATTCACGTCTGTTAGACATTGTAAAAGACCTAGTACATTGTAATTTTTTGGATCTGTATGTGCTGCATATGGTTAATGAGCCATAGGTGATTGAAAATGTGGCTAGGCAGCTTTACTAACTGGGCCAGAACTAGGTGAGACAAATACTGTTTCTGGTGGTGCTAGGGCAACAAATGATGGTGATATTAATACTCAAAGTATTGTTAAGAAAGACTTGGGTGGTGAGAATAAAAACTTAAAAAATATTAATATATAGGTGGATGAAGGATTAACCGAAGAAAATGAAAGGGTTGAAGGTTGATGTTGATGTAGTAGATGAGAGTAATCAACCAGCTAAGGAAAATGTGGATGGGGCAGAAAAATAGCTGGAAAGCAGCTCCGACTTACAATAAGATGGTATTCCTGAAGAAGATGATTCAGAGGTTGATGAAGAGTTGAGATCTGTTATGGAAGAAAGAAGGAGTAAAGAACGAGTAAGGTTCATAGAAAAAAGTTGTTGCAAAGAATGAAATACCTTTAGGAGAAGCTGGAATTGATAAAAAGGCTTTGAAGAAATTAGAAGGAACAAGATGCTAGATATACATGAAGGACAGGGGGTGATGAGAAATTTATTGATAGTTTAGAGGCAGATAGTGATGACAGCAGATATGAGTTAGATCCTGAAGCTGTTAGGGTGTTGGTCTACCTGCTATAAGAAAGAGTAGTAAGCTAAGGTACGATGATGATTGTGTGGTGGCTATATTTGAAGTTGGCATGACATTTGAGAATGTTGAAGAATTTAAGAAGGTTGTGGCAAAGTATGCTATTGAATACAAAGTCAAGTTGAAACTAAAACCTAATGAAAAGGAAAGAGTAAGGGCAACATGCAAAGAAAAGAGATGCAACTGGTTGTTGTAGGTTGCACTTGACAGAGATTCATGTGACTTTATGGTGAAAAATTATCACCCTATTCAAATGCAACACTTCAGACAAGAACAAGTTATGTACCTCTAAGTTTGTTGCAAATAAATTCAAGGATGAGATTACAAAACAACCTTATATAAAGGTCTGGGAACTTCAGAAGCTTTGTAGAGATAAATTAGGCTTGTATATTGGTAGGACAATCTGTCATAGGACAAAGCAAAAGGTTATGACAGAGATCGGGCCAACCTGCAGCTTCTAACCAACCACTTTCTTCTCTTTGTGCATATAATTTAAAAGTTAGAAGGGTTCAAGCTTCTAAACGTTCAATCCAACAACCACCAACACCTATTGGCTTCAGTGCAGCTTCAATGGATCTTGGAATAGGTAGGGGAATAGGAAAGGGAGGCAAGGGAAGAGGAATTTCTTGGCAGGAGAGGGGAAGGGGGCCTACAGATATTACTAGAGGAGGACAAAAGAGGTCCAATAATATTGGATTTTATCTCTATAAGGACAACAGAACTGGAACTCAAATACTAAATATAAGTTTATATGCACCATCATATCTTAATTATTCTGGTTTCACAAAGATATCAATGCTGATTTGGGAATATTTTCAGCCAGGAACATCGTTAGAAAGACTAGTAAATGTTGGTTCAAATGTCATAAGTACAACTCCAACAAATATTGACATTGATTTTAATATGGGAGGGTAGAGATGCCACTACCACTCGTCAACTGCAGCAGATGAGGCACTCCAACAACAACCAGTAGTTTGCTTTAGTTTTAGGCTTTTGTGTGACAATTTAATTGGCAGCAGTAAACACATGTTATTGACTGCTTATGAAGTATTTTGATACATTTTAAATACATTAATATGGTTGTGTTATGTGGTTGATTAACATCATTTTGAAGCTCAATTTAGAGCTTGATAGAATATAATGGTCTACCAAACTCTATAGAGAACCAGGTTCTCAATCAGTTCCACTAGAACATACGCACACAGCAGTAAGTAAATGACATGGAATTTTAAGTGGAAAATTTCCAGCTCAACGGGATTAAAAACCACGACCTACCCTTGTAGGATTTCAACTTCACTACTGAGCAACTTTTAGATTACAACCTATACAACCTAGGAATTAACCTCTTAATCCCTCACTAACTTGTAATACTCTATTACAAGCCACTTTGTAATAACTCTATTACAAAGACTTTACAACATGACTAACTCTAGCCAAGACTCAAACACACAGGTTTAAGGTTTACAAAGAGTTTCCTACAGAATGCTTCTAAACAAGCCAGGTAGGAATTACAATTGAAGAACTATTACAAAGTTACAACTCAACTAAGGAAATATAATGACTCGATATGGGAACTGGTCCGTAGTTGTTTTGTTCTTTGTTCTTGAAGCACTTGAAACTTGCTTGCTGGATAGTCACGTGAGTGAGCTTGAGTGAAATCTCTAAGTGTTCAAGAGAATATGTTTTACCTTCCTTGATTGTATATATACATGCATCACTTATAATGATGTAAGAAAGGTAGGTAAAAAGTCTTTCCTGGAAAGTTGGCTGCTGCATTGTTCTTGCACTATAGCATGTGCAGGCAGCGACTTTCTAGCTGGAGAGTTGACTTCGTACAGTCTCCTCGGGAACTGGTAGGAACCTGTTCCTTCCACTCTGAAGAGTTGAATCATATCCCATGCTGAATTCCAACCCGGAACCTTGTGATCTTAAGGTCTTGTAAATGTGTAACAGGTTCCTTATCTGGTCATGGATAGTAAGTTTGTTAGATCATCAAAACATAAAGTAAAGTACTTATAACCAAAGTACTTGTAACCTATCAATTTCCCCCTTTTTGATGATGACAAACTCATAATTGAAAATCCCATATAGAACTAGACTGCGAACCAGAAAGACCTTAAGTTTCCCCCTAAATATCTGCTTCCCCCTTAATCAGTATAATTATTTTTCCTTCTTTTGGCATCATAAAAAGATCAGTAGCAGGTAATTAAGAAAGAAGGAAGTCTAGTTTATGTTAACTCGTGCCACTTATGTGCACACATTCATGATTAAGAACAGAGCATAAAAGCAGGGTATAAACATCAACAAGGGAAAAGCTGGCATTAACATAATTTGTATTTTACAGCAGGAGCAGAGTCAATGTTACTACCACATCCACAAATTAGAACAACCAACAAAAATACCACAAGTTATCATCATAAGAACTGACACTGAGAGACGGGACCAGAAACTAGATTATAGACTTGACACCGGGGGGACATAATTTAAGAAGCACTGGGAGGAGAAGTTTTGGAGGCAGAGGAAATTATTTGGAGGGCTAAATCCATTCAAGCATTTGCTGATATTTTCTCGTTGAGCAGTCTCTCTTTCAGGTCCTCCACTTGTTTCCTGAGCTTAGTGTTCACTTTTATCGGGCGAGCAACTTCTTCGCTTTGAGAGCGAGTGGAGCCGGGTGCCTCTTGCAGCTGACTTATCTGAGTCTCGAGGATAACATTCCTTGCCTTTAATTGCCTTATCTCAGTAGTAGCACTGTTTTGAGCATTTATTAACTGAGATATGGTAGAAGTGCTTGCAATCCCTCTAAATTTCTCTATACACTCGCATTTTTCAAGAGTGACTTTTGAAAAAGCTTGCTTCTTGGCACCCACTTTAACTGGTCCGAGAGGAACCTTGAAGTGCTCAAAGACCTTACTAAGAAGGAACCCATACGGCAGCCCATGATTACCATCTTTAAAGTCTGCCACTTTATTCATGTGCTCTATCATGATCCCAGGCAGATTGATGGTAGTGAAATTGTCCAGTGCTTCCATGAGGAACATGTCTGCACGAGAGGTGATGGATCTTCGCTCAGCTCGAGGCAGCAACACTTTGTTTACCATCTCAAATAGCAGTTGGTAAACAGGAAGGAGGTCCTTCTTCTGAACCCGTTCCCCCTGCTAAACTGCTATGTCCTTCAAGATTGCGTTTCTAAAATTCTGAGTACAAGCTCTCTGAACACTAGACATCCCTTCAGTAGGCACACCAAGAATAGATCCTAGCAAGGCGGAGTCCACTACCATATCAACCCCATTCACCAAGGCACAAATGTGACCATCCTCAACTTTGAACAAGTCGGCATAAAAACTTTGAAATTCCTCCCCATATACCCTAGCAGTATCACTTGTGAACAAGTGTGTCCATTGTTGGAAATCACAGATCTCAACTAACTGTCTCATACCAGCTTCCCCCAAGACATCAGAGGCAAATGTGCGTCCCCATAGTACCTTTTGACTTCTCAATCTCTCTTTCGCAGCACTCCCCGGATCACCAACTCTGGCCTTCCTTGAGGAACCAGGTTCCTCTTTAGTATCAACCTTTCTCTTGGCAGTCTTGTGAACGCCCTTCTCCTTTTTATCAGACTTTACAGATTTTTCACCTGATTCTTTTTCCACATTCTCAGTAGCAACAGCATCATCAGACCTAGTCAAACGTTTAGCAGACACAGAAAATCCCCCTTTTGGCTTGAGAAGACCATGCTTTTATGATAACTTCCTAGTCAATGTACTAGGTTCCTCCGTTTCTTCTTCATCCACATTCACAACAGGCACTATCTTCTCATTTACAATTTTGCCATCTTTCATTAATTTTCTTCTCCGTGACTTCGCTTGACTGTTCTTCAGAGCAGACTCAAGAGCCTCCTTCTTTTGCAACCTTGTTGTGGGTCGCTTGGGAGTTGGCTCTTCACCAACAGCTACTTTACGCCTAGGCAAACTGGCAATTGGTAAATCATCAGAATCTTCTTCACTATTCTCTTTTTGTTCTTCAGACATGGGGCTTGTCTCAAGCATAATCACACTTAGAGGCTCAATATCTAAATGAGGAAAGAGAGCAGAGTCAGTACTGATATGGGTTCCTGAGAAGGACTTGGATCCTCCAAAGGCGGATCAGGTCCTCCAGCAGGTTCCCCAGTAGCACCTTCCTGTGCTAAAGGTTCAATATGCACAAGCTCATTATCCTCTCCAACTGGCTTAGATTCTTCCCCTTGAGTCTTAAGACCATCCTCACTTCCTTCGACAAAAATCCCTTCATTGGCGATGGACAACATATTTTCTATGGCTTACTTTTCTTGTAGATTCATGAAAAACTCAGGAGAAGTAGGAGCAGTACCTGTGGACAGGGGTTCAGGAGCAGTCTTTGTTGAGTCGACGATTTCATTTCCTCAGTCTGGTCTACCTTTGACCCTTCTTCTATAGGAAAACTTGACATTTTCCGATTTTCTTCATTCTCATCAATACTCGTGTCATCCCTCTTTTCTGGCGAGGTAAGAGAAGAGCTATGGGAAATACCTCTTGTGGGAGTTGATGCTTTGTGACTCTTTTGAGAACTGGAACTCGAATGGGTAGGAGAGGAGACGGAGTGTGGGGTTGACTCTGTTCTAGGGTTTTAGTTATCAGTAGTGTCAGGAGGGGAGTCTAGCATTAGTGTTTCAACTGGTGAGGACTCGGTGATACTAGAAATTATTTAATTTTTGGCCATGGTGAGAAGAAGAGAGAAGATTTGGTGAACTGAAGAGAAAGAATGGGGAACAGGTTTGGAAGTGTTGATGTGTGGAGTGTGATGACATAGATAGATGTATTTATGATGAAAGAGGGATCGGTTAGAAAAGGGCGACAGGTTTTAAGGAATTGGATCGATTAATAATCGGTGGGACGTTTGGGTTCAAAAGACACAGAACTAAAAATTGACATGCTGATGATGTGGCACTTGTTTTAATTGTTCAGAATTGTGCATGAGAGAACAGAGAAACTACTAACCTGTGTTAGGAGAACCAGGTTCCCTAACTGATCTCTTATCTGTAAGCTTTGCCCTTTTAACCTGTGTATACAACCTCGACTGCTTATTTGCTCTGTAATCATCAAGCGTGTCTACCTGTAACGGTATAGAGATGAGTTAGACTTTGCCAGAAAATACCTTTTAGCTGAGTTTACCTGAACATTTCTTTCATAGATAATCATTGAGGGACCAGGTTCTCAATTAGGTTTTATCAACCCCAATGCCAGATGATTTTGCTCGAAGTGTTCTCTGCTCAGGGCTTTGGTGAATATATATGCAATTTAATCTTCAGTGCTGCAGAATTTCATGCATATAAACCCTTTTTCAACATTGTCTCTGAGGAAGTGATGACGTACATCAATGTACTTGGTCCTCTTATGTTGAACTGGATTTTTTGCCATGTTGAGTGCATTTCTATTGTCACATAAGAGAGGCACACAGTCTGAGAACACTCCAAAGTCTTCCAACTGTTGCTTGATCCATAGAAGTTGAGCACAGCAAGAGGCAACTACTACATATTCAGCTTCTGCAGTGGAGAGTGCCATAGAGTTCTGCTTCCATGTCCCCTATGAGATTAAGCAGGAACCCAGGAAATGTGCAATTCTAGAAGTGCTTTTCCTGTCCACCAGATATGCTGCATAATCAACGTCAACATGTCCAATAAGATTAAGCTGTCACCTGAGGGATAATAAAGGACCAAGTCCTGCGTTCTTTTGAGATATCTTAGTATTCTCTTGGCAGCCTTCAGATGAGATTCCTTTGGATAGGATTGAAACCTTGCACAGAGACCCACGCTGAAAACAATGTCTGGTCTGCTTACAGTGAGATACAGGAGTGACCCTATGATCCCTCTATACATGGTCTGATTTACAAGGGAACCAGGTTCATCCATTTCTAGACGGGTGGCTGTGGCAATGGGAGTGTCGATGACTTTTGATGCTTCCACATCAAACCTTTTCAGCAGCTCCTTGATGTACTTCTGTTGACTTATAAAGGTTCCCTTCTGAGATTGCTTCACTTGAAGTCCTAGGAAGAAATTCAGTTCACCCATCATACTTATCCCGAATTCACTCTCCATGAGTTTTGTGAATTCTTCACAAAGAGAGTCAGTTGTGGCTCCAAAGATGATATCATCAACATACACCTGCACAATGAGCAGGTTCCTCCCTCGTTTCTTTAGAAAAAAAGCGTTGTCAATTTTTCCTCTTGTAAACCCATTTTCTAGAAGGAATTTCGACAACCTTTCATACCAGGCCCTGGGAGCTTGCTTTAACCCATACAATGCCTTGTCCAGTTTGAACACATGCTCAGGATGCTCGTGATACTCAAAGACAGGAGGCTGCTTGACATAGACTTTTTCTTTCAGATAGCCATTTAGAAATGCACTTTTGACATCCATTTCGAACAGTGTGAACTCCATATGAGATGCAAAAGCAATTACAATTCTAATGGCTTCCATTCGAGCTACTGGAGCAAATGTTTCATCATAATCAATCCCTTTTTTCCTGATTGTAGCCTTGAACTACAAGCCTTGCCTTATTTATTGTTGTATTTCCAAACTCATCAAGTTTGTTCTTGAATACTCATCGGGTTCCTATGATGGTTCGGTCTGCAGGTCGAGGAACCAGGTGCCATGCCTTATTCCTTTCAAATTGATGCAACTCCTCTTGCATTGCTGTGATCCAGTCTGCATCTTTCAATGCTTCTTTTATATTTTTGGGCTCTATTTGGGAGAGAAAGGCTGAGAAAGCAAGTGAGTTTCTTTCTTTTGATCTGGTTTGCACTTCCGAGTCAAGAGGAGTGATTATGTTGTCAAGAGGATGTAAATTTTTGAATCTCCAATTTGGTGCCTGAGTCTCATTGGTAGAGGAACCAGGTATGTCTGACTGGGGTTCTTGGGCACTTCTTACTTCACAAAGTGGAGTTCCTTGGACTGCATCAACAAGTCTCTTTTCAGCTTCAGTTGTTGTAATTGGGGGACCAGGTTCCTCTCCAATGGATGGAGATGTATTTGCATCATCTTCGTTGGATTCCTTGACATGGCTCATCATGTCTGCCTTTCCATTTGCCATGTCAATTACTTCACCTGGAACAGATAAGGGTTCTCCATCTTGATCAACATGTCTGTCCTTCTCACAGGAGAGGTGAGCTTCATCAAAGATCACATGTATGCTTTTTTCGACACATTGAGTCCTTTTGTTGCATACCCATTAAGATTTGCTTTGAGATGAGTATCCTAGAAAGATTCCTTCATCACTTCTAGCATCGAACTTTCCAAAAGCTTCCTTTCCATTGTTGTGAACAAAGAATTTACACTCAAAAGTTCTTAGATGTGTCAGCTTGGGATTCCTTCCATTCAGCAGTTCATATGGAGTTTAGTTCAGAAGTGACCTGATCATGCACCTGTTCACCAAGCAGCACGCAGTATTGACAACTTCTACCCAGATATACTTTGAGATCCCACTGTCAATTAGCATTGTTCTTGCCATTTCTTCAAGAGTTCTTTCTTCCTTTCCACGACACCATTTTATTGAGGTGTTCTTGGAGTTGAAAATTTGTGAGTGATGCCATTTTCAGTGCAGAACTCATCGAATTTGACATTGTCAAACTCCGTCCCATGATCAGACCTGATGCAGGCTACTTTATTACCCATCTTCACCTGGATCTTCTTGACAAAAGCAACAAACACTTCAAAGGTTTCATCCTTGATCCTGAGGAACAAAGTCCAGGTGAATCTGGAATAGTCATCAACTATCACAAAGATGTACTTCTTTCCTCCTCTGCTTGGCACCCTCATAGGTCCACATAGATCCATGTGAAGGAGATTCAGTGGCCTTGCGGTGCTGGCTTCCTTTTAGGGCTTGAATGAGGATCTGACTTGCTTCCCTTTTATGCATGCAACACATAATTTGTGATCCTTGAAGCTTGACTTCGGCAAACCACAAACCAGGTCCTTTCTGACTAATTTATTCAACATCGTGAAAACTTGCATGACCGAGCCTCCTATGCCATAATTCAGCATCATCATCAACAACACTTAGACAGCTTAGATCACCATTCTTCAGAGACTCAAAATCAGCTACATAGATATTCTTGTATCTTTTTGCCACTAGCACCACCTCACCAGTTACAGGTTTGTGACTGTACATATTTTTGACACAAATTCCACCTTGTTTCCCTTGTCACAGATTTGGGAAACACTCAACAGGTTGTACTTCAATCCGTTCACGTAGTACACATTTTCAATTGAGTGAGAGAGAAACTTCCCAATCCTTCTGACTCCCAGAATGTATCCCTTTTTGCCATTTCCAAATGATACACTCCCTCCTTGCAGGGCCTTAAGTGAAAGGAAATCATTTGTACTTCCAGTCATATGCTTTGAGCAGCCACTGTCCATGTACCATTGTAGGTTGCGTCCTTTCAGAAATTAGGAGTTAGCTTTAGGAACCTAAACTAGTTTGGGTCCCTTGTAATGAGGAAAGAGGTGAATAAGGGATCTTTTAGTCCATGCAGGCATTATGTGTTTCTTATATGAAGAACCAGATTCTCTACCAGTAGTTACTTTTACAGCAAAAGATTTGTTTTTCTGCTGTGACTGAAATCTGGCCTTACAATTTTCTTTAAGGTGCCCATTATTACCATAGTGAGTGCAAAACCAATTGTCAGGTACAGTAACGTACTTGCTATGAGGGTTATAGGAAATCTTTTCCCTTTGAAACCCAATCCCCTGCCTGTTTCCTCTATTGTTGGTATGGCAGTGATAGCATCAGAGGACCAGGTCCGTTTGAGTGATTTTTCAAGATCACTCTTCACTCTAGCTAGTTCTTCCTGAAGTTGTTTGTTTCTCTCAAGCTCAACACACAGACTAGACTTCACTGAATTTAACTTACTTTCAAGCTCAATGTGTGCCTCGCTTGCTACTTCCTTTCCTTTTTGAGAACTTTCATACCTGCTCTCCATTTCAAGTTCCCCAATTGTTTTCTTTAAATCCATTACCACCACTAGGAGGTCATCTCTCTTATGCTCAATACTAAAAACTTTCTCACCTAAGCCATCTTTTTCTTTCTTCAGGTTCTCAATTGTCTCCCTTAAATCAACTGCAACTACTACTAGGTCATCTCTAGACTGTTCTGCTTCTCATAGTTCAATTGTTAAGACATCTTTGTCATTTATAAGACTATGATAAGCATCGATTAACACATTTGCCAAAGACATGAGTTTCTTAGGAGAATAAGATTTCAGATTTCTCTGAACATCCAGAAAATTTACCTCATCATCATCGTCATCTTCATCATCTGGCTGGGCCATCAAAGCAAAAATTGAATCATACTCGGTTGCTTCACTTTCTACTGCCATCATAGAGCTACTACCTGGTTCATCATCTTCTCCAGATTCTCTTGATGAATCTCCCCATGCAGCAAGAGCTTGTCTCACGACATTGTCAGCGGTATTTTTTCTATTGAAGCGTCTATCAGGAACCGAGTTCCTTTTGGCTGCTTTGTCAGAGTTGTTCTTGTACTGATCCTACGTTAAGAGAGGGTAATCTTTGATGAAATGTCCTGGTTTGCCACGTTTATGACAGAGGTCATAATTCTTTGGCTTGCTAGAACTTCCTCCTTTTGGAATGCCTCCATTCCTGCGAACCATCCTCTGGAATCTTCTTGTCAGGTATGCCATATCACCATCCTCACCACTTGAATCATTGCTTTCTGTCTTGAGGATCAGGTTCTTCTCCCTTTTGGGCTCTCTTCTTTCACTGTCCCTTTTCTTCTTCATTTCATATGTTTTTAGATTGCCAACAAGCTTATCAATAGTTAGCTCCTGCAAGTCCTTCGCCTCTGTAATGGCATTCACTTTGCTTTCCCAAGAACTGGGCAACACACTGAGGATTTTTCTAACCAGCTTGTTTCTTGGAATAGTTTCATCAAGAGAGTGAAGCTCATTAATGATGGAGGTGAACCGCGTATGTATTTCTTGGACAGATTCATCGTCTTTCATCCTGAAGAGCTCGTATTCAGTTGTGAGCATGTCGATTTTGGATTGCTTGACCTGTATTGTTCCTTCATGAGCTGTCTGAAGGGCTTCCCAGATTTCTTTGGCTAACTGACATGCTGATATCTTGTTGTATTCATTAGGACCAATACCACACACCAGAATTTTCTTTGCACGAAAGTTCTTCTCTATGGCCTTTCTATCTGCATCATTGAATTCTTTCCTTGTCTTGGGAATGGTTACAGGTGGGTCACCAAGGTTTTTGGTAGGGACAAAGGGTCCATCACATATGACATCCCATAGCTCGGAATATTCAACCATGATGAAGTTATGCATTCTAGTTTTCCACCATCCATAATACTCTCCATTGAACCTAGGTGGTCTGTAAATAGATCGTCTTTCTTCGAAGTTTGGAGGAGCAACCACGAGGATTCTTTCTAGGTGTTAACCTGATAGAAAAAACCTGCTCTGATACCAATTGATAGAATATAAGGGTCCGCCAAACTCTATAGAGAACCAGGTTCTCTACTAGTTCCACTAGAACGTACGCACACAGCAGTAAGTAAATGACAAGAGGAATTTTACATGGAAATATCCCAACTCAACGGGATTAAAAATCACGACCTACCCTTGTAGGATTTCAACTTTACTACTGAGAAACTTTTAGATTACAATCTATGCAACCTAGGAATTAACCTCTTAATCCCTCACTAACTTGTAATACTCTATTACAAGCCAATTTGTAATAACTCTAGTACAAAGACTTTACAACATGACTAACTCTAGCCAAGACTCAAACACACAAGTTTAAGGTTTACAAAGAGTTTCCTACAGAATGCTTCTAAACAAGCTAGGTAGGAACTACAATTGAAGAACTATTACAAAGTTACAACTCAACTAAGGACATACAATGACTCGATGTGGGAACTGGTCCGTAGTTGTTTTGTTCTTTGTTCTTGAAGCACTTGAAACTTGCTTGCTGGATAGTCACATGAGTGAGCTTGAGTGAAATCTCTAAGTGTTCAAGTGAATATATTTTACCTTCCTTGATTGTATATATACATGTGTGACATCACTTACAATGATGTAAGAAAGGTAGGTAAAAATTCTTCCTTGGAAAGTTGACTGCTGCACCGTTCCTGCACTGTAGCGTGTGCAGGCAGCAACTTTCCAACTGGAGAGTTGACTTCATACAGTCCCTCAGGAACTGGTAGGGACTTGTTCCCTCAGCTGTTCCTTCCACTCTGAAGAGTTGAATCATATCCCACGCTGAATCCTAACCTAGAACCTTGTGATCTTAAGGTCTTGTAAATGTGTAACAGGTTCCTTATCTGATTCTGGATAGTAAGTTTGTTAGATCATCAAAACATAACGTAAAGTACTTATGACCAAAGTACTTGTAACCTATCAGAGCTACTCTAATCTAGTTTGAATTTGCACCAAATTGTGATCAACTTCTCTTAAATGTTGCATTTCTTTTTGGCCAATATCACACAACAGCTATAAAAAACAAGGCAGCAATTGATTTAAGACAAAATAGGTTGCAAATTTCTTACATACAAATTCAGACTCGGCCATTAAACTTATTCAAACAAAATTACATAAGCTTGTACTAGGCCAGCCATTGTACTAATTCAAACAAGTCTGCAGCTTCCTTTTAAACAAAATGACAACAGACAATACCCAATACAATCAGCCATACTAATACAAACCAGCAAAAAGAACACCCAACTACTGCCACTAATCTTAACAAACAGAACAATCACTCCGTAGCCATATCCATAAAATCAGCACCAACAAAGCCGTAAGAAGTATGATAGTCCATTTTTTTCTTGCTCGATCCCTCTCCAAAATTTTGACTTTTTTCAACAAACCACAAATCACCCTATTTTCTTGAGAAGAGAAGTCTTTATCAAACCATCTAAAGTAATTGCATCCATCCATTTTTTACAAATACAACCAAGAAACGGAAGATGAAAATTTAAGAAGAATCATCAAAATGAATAGATTATAACGACATTACTATAAATTAGGCTTACCTTTCTAATTTTACAACCGTAAAACCTTCGACCTGGGGTTACGATCAGTCAATGATATCTTGAAGTTTGCTAATTGATCACAATTACAGTATACAACATTAGTGGAAGGTGCCTTCAACGAATTCGATACTAAAACTGTTTTGACGAAAGGCAAGAATTAGAAAGAAATATAGAAGAATTCTTAAAAAAGGAAGAAGAATTGGAAAGAGGAAGATGTCTCTCAACCTAATTTGGACAAAGAAGGCAAAAACAAACGAACGGGGGACCCCAATCGAAATTAGGGTTTATATAAAATCAGGTGGGTGTAAATAGGTATATATTTATTTTATTTTTTAAAAATATTACCGTTAGAGTCCACATGTAATAACATTCATGCGCTCAAATATTGTGCGACCCACGTTATGTGCCAAGTCAGCTAGTTGTGCCTAATAGGGATGTGTATGAACATAGTATTGTATTCAATTAGAACAAGGCTAAGTTCAAGTGTATAAATGGGGTTTTCGGGCAACTTTAAGAGTCCGTACATGTATTTGGCCCTTTATATTTTTATGCTATAGATTTCCAGCCTTGGTCTAACTGGTAAAGTTGTTGCAATATGACGAAGAGGATATGGATTCGAGTCATGGAAATAACCTCTTGCAGATATACAGGGTAAGACTACATACAATAAACTCTTGTAGTCTGACCCTTTCCCGAACCTCGCGCATGGCGAGAGCTTTAGTACATCGGGTTGCTTTTTATAAATTCACCATCAAATCACCATTTTACGATGGGACAGTCATGTATTTACCACCGAGCTACGGCCAGTTGGGCAGTTACGCATTTACCATCGAGCTACAACTGATCGAGCAGTCATGCATTTACCACCGAGCTATGGCCGGTTGGCAAGTTACGTATTTACCATCGAGTTACGGCCGGTCGGGCAGTTATGCATTTACCACCGTGTTATGGCCTATCGGGCAGTTACGACTGATCAGTTGGCAATCACGTTACGATATGGATAATAGTCCCAAAGAGAGGCATTAAATATATAAGTATAAATAGTATGCATATCATGACTCTCAATGACACTTTAGAGGTTCAGGTTGATTCTTATATCTCTCTAATTGATATTGACTTATTGTTATGTTTTAGTTCTGCCTTACATACTCGGTACATTATTCGTATTGACGTCCTTTTTGTTGTGGACGCTGCACTTATGCTGCAGGTGTAGGTAATTAATTTGATGAGTCCTCATAGTAGACGAGGTTAGCATTCAACGAAAGATCGGTAAGACTCCACTTCATTTGGAGTGCACCCGAGTTTATAAGTCATCGTGTAAGAGTTTTGCTACAAACTTATGAATAGGCTGGGACCCTGTCCCGTTTCGATGTCAAATACTCTTAAAGGCTTGCAGACACAGGTTTATTATGTACAGTATGTCAGAGGCCTTGACGGCCTATGTGTATTCATGTTTTATGTACGATGGATCGTTGATATATCGTTTTTCCACTTATAGTTATAGATTACGAGTTGTGGCCATGTTGGCCCATGTTAGTTACAGAAAGAATGAGAGCCCGTTTGGACATAAGAATTTTTTCAATTTTTTTCGATTTTTTTTTTATTTTTTTTCGAAATCAGTGTTTGGCCATAAAAATTCCAATTTTCACTTGAAGATGAATTTTGGAATTTTGTGAAAATTTGAAAAACTCCAAAAAACTATTTTTCAAAATTTTCACTCAGATTACTCGCAAAACTTCAAAAACAACCCAAAATTATATTTATGTCCAAACACAACTCTAATTTTCAAATACCATTTTCACTTGAATTTTTTTTTCACTTTTTTTTGGAATTTTACAATTCTTATGTCCAAACGTCCGAGTTCAGCCAATTCAACCTATGTATGTTCTAGTTTTCGTCGAATGATCATGAGTTACAGAGTGGTTTGCTCGGGCAAGTATGGCACCGGGTGCCAGCCACGCCCCCATGTTTGGGGCGTGGCACTAACTTTTTTATATCAAGAAAACATATAATCACTCTGTCTAGTCTTAAGTCGATCATTTTTTTATTCTGTAATTTTGAAGTAAATGTGTAACATTCGAAAAGTACCCTTGGAATTTTGTAATTTTATTCGGAAAAAGAAAACTCACGATTTTAAATATGTCACATAAAAAGTGAATGTTGAATTAATTTACTCTAATATATATAAAAATATCTCATTTTTAAAATACATTTAAAAGAGTAGCTTAGCCACACGAATTGAATTGGAGAGAGACAGTAGAATGTAAGGAAAATTTATACTCTCTTCGACCACTTTTACTTGTCCATTATTGATTACTTGTCCATTAAGGGCAGGAAGAAGCAATTTAATTTTCTCTCCGATACGTGAAAGTGTATAAGTAAAATTTTTTAGAATAGTGGACAAATAAAAGTGAAGTTATAAATTATTTGAAGACATCTTAAAATAGAAAGAATGTCATAATTGAAAAGAAAACAGAAGTTTTACTCAGATTGTCCAAAATTGTGTAAAAGGAGCTACTCATCGTGGCTCAGCTTCTACTCGGCGCGAGCCCACCGACGGTCTGTGTCTGTTATACTCAGATCACACTACTCTGGTAAAAGAACGATCCTTTTTTTTTCTTCCCGACAAGTAAAAGCGATCTAAAAGACAAATTTATTTACAAATATCGATGCAGACCGCTCTCTCTCTCATGAAATTCAATTAAACCCAATTTTATTTATAAGCATCTGAATTGGAAATGAATAGGTACAATGCTTTTTTCAAATGTTACACATTTCTGCATTATGTAATAATGTTTCGATGTATTTGAACAAGTTCATATTTTCTTGATCCATTTGATTATGACAGATGAGGAGTTTGATGTTTGAGTTTTTGGAGGGATGTTGTTGTGACTGTGAGTGATGGGTCTCTATAAGAACAATACTGAACTTTCTCGAAGAGGAGGACGAAAGTTGAGCCGGTTTTCAAACAACGGATTGCTGTTTTGGGTGTTTTCACTTGCTGTCCTCTGCTTTATCTCTTTCGCTGTTTTTGGCTTAGGGATGCACTTCCATGGTAATAAACAAAAACACTTTTCGTTTCAGCACTTCTATCCAAACACTTAACTGCCATCCGTAGTTAATGCTTATCAGTTATTTACAATCAACTATCCAAACATGCTCATAATTCATTTCATTCTACATTTCCATTAGAAAATTTTGTAGTTACTGATAAAACTGAATTATTGCATTTTGGCAACGGCCTGTTGTTGAAATGGATGGTTTGCTTTCCATCTTAGGTAAGGCGGATATAGTTAAGGTCTTATTGGCTCATTCAAACCCTGTAGCTTTGGCTCAAACACGGTATATCATAAGCGGATCCGGGATTTTAAGTTTATGGGTTCTGTATTGCAACTCTTTTTGCAGAATGGGTTTGGGATACATTATTTATAAATATTAAGTGAATTTCTTAATACAAATATAGGTTTTGAGCCAAAGCTATTGGGTTTTGCCAAACCCGTAGCTTCTATGTTGGCTCCTCTCCTGGGTATGTGTTAGAAAATCCATTAAATAAGTACAAATATATTAGAGTTCGAACCCATGATGTGCAAATCTTGGATCCACCTCTAATCTTAGGTACCTCTTTTTTGATTTTCTTGGCCAAACTTTGAGCTGTAAGCTTTAAACTTGTATGTGCTTATCCTCTAGTGCACTGGATGTTATAATTCATTCATTTAAGATTGTACATGTTAATAAGTAACTGCTTCAACTCCTACTCTTTCTCCCCGGGATTTTTACACTTATAGAGTAATACTACTGTGAGTATATTATGGGCAGGCGGCGTCCCAGCAAGGACGGATGTAGAGCACATTTTATGGATTCATCCGAATCCAGTAGCTTTGGTTTAAAACCCTCTATATGTGTTAAAAGTTCACTAAATAACTACAAGTATTAAATTTTGAACCCGTAAATGAAATGAGCTGTGGTATAATACCGGACTCGAACCGATAAAGTTCAAATCTTCTGTGTCCCTGTGACTACTTTAATATCCTAGACATTTTGAAGGATAGCAGACCTGCTTTACCCATACTAGCTTCTCATGCTTTGAGTTTATAAATTCTTTGATAAGCTTTTTCTAAATTTAGATATTACTCAAAAACATGTTTTCCGATTGTGCTTTGCAGGTAAACTGGAACGTGGCATGTTGCCTTGGAGAGAATTACAAGAAGATTATATTGGGCATGATGTCCCAGACCGCCCAACAAAGAAACCCCGTAGGCAGCGTAAGGCTCACCTTTACTATGCTTGTTTAGACTCTTGCATGAGTTTATGTCATTATCAAGTGAGGTTTCCCGCAAGCAGGCAATGGAAGAGAAGTTATACTTATCCAGGCCAAAATAGATAATAACTAACAATTACATTTTAGCAAGAATTAGTGCAGCCTAGATCCTAGAACTTTGTAGTCAGTTTGAAGCACTTGTCCGCAGTTGTTAATAAGCAGAGAGATACATGTGGAGAACTATAGTTGTCCATTCTCTTATTACCTGTTTGTTTCATGGTTGTAAGGCAATCTAAGAGTTGATAGTGCAGATCTCTGAGTTGTCTTTATAAGTCCTGAAGTACGTCCTTTAGAAACTATGTCGTTAATTACTTTTAATGGCTATCAAAAGGTAAAAAGAATAACAATTTCTAAAACATCGCCTACGAATGAGCTCTTTGGTTATATCTAAAATTAAGTACGTATTATGCTTAGCTTAGAAACTATGGAATTGACTGCATACTCCAAATGACAAGGATAAGAAGAAGATGTGCTTCAAATTTTTATGGTTTTCCAGTCAACCCCCTTGGGGTAGGGGTAAGGTCTGCGTGCACACTACCCTCCCTAGACCCCACCAGTGGGATTTAACTGGGTCGTTGTTGTTGTTGTTGTTCCAGTGTCCACCATTTGTGTGCCTTGTTCCATAATCCAAAATAGTTCATATTGAACTAAGCTAAGCATAATACGTACTTAATTTTCTTCGTATACACCTCAATCTGTTGGTAACTCTACACACGGTTAATAAAGCTTATGTAGGTTGATTTTAGTATGAAGCACCTTCTTTTCAATCTTCTGCAGTGGAATGGCCTTCTTTGGACAAACTGGTGAGCAACACGTCAAAATGTCTAAATGCATATATAATGATATCACAAAATTATAAAGAAACATAAGTCTCTTTTGAAAAAGGTTCCATGAAAAATAGAAAAGGTTGATATGAGGATAAGTATGACTTCAGTAAACCTCTTCTTTGGAGTACATATTGCCTGCTATATAAGATCAGTTTATTACCTGTCTTATGTAATCTATCAATGAATTTCGAGGTCGAAGTTCAAAACCGTTTACGGTTTATCTTGTTGAGGTTGGTGGCAACAAAGCTTAAACAGCTTTCTATGTGTTTAATCCAATTAATTTGGAGTGCCTAGATATGCATTAAAGCTTGCCCCATACAACAAGTTTCGAGTTCTATTCTATCCTCTTCACTTTTTCTTGTTGCTTCAAAAGTGCCAAAAAGTATATATTATCACGTGGGTATGCTGAATTCTCATAACTTCTAGAGATCAGTTAGGGAAAGTCTATCCTTTGTTGACATCAGTTAGGAAATTGGCAAATCCTTATTTTGTTTCTATTTGATTTTTCAGGTTTTTTTCCTTGTGAAGTAGCATTTAGGGATTCCATCGATTTTCTTATTGAACCCAAGGACTTCTTGAATTTCACCCAGTTTTCCTTGGGATATATGGGAACAGAAAAGGAAGCTTCCCATATTGATGCTCATGAACCCAAATTTGGTGGACATCAGACCCTTGAAGAAAGAGAACAATCATTTTTTGCTGTAAATCAAACAATTCGTTGTGGTTTTGTTAGGGGAGCTGAAGGTTTTCCAAGTACTGGATTTGATTTGAAAGAGGAGGATAAAAGATACATGAGTACATGCAGAGTGGTTGTATCATCATGTATTTTTGGAAACTCCGATTTTCTAAGAAGACCAACAAGCAAATTGGTAATGATTTGGCCTTTTTTTTCTTCATATTTATTCCTCTATCTTGGAATGATATCCATTTAGATTGTTTGGTCATATCCATTCCGAAGTTATTAAGCACCTCAAAGGCTGGAATATTCCTTTTTTGTTTTTCATTCTCATTCTAATAACCTTGTAGTATTCAACTCTCTTTGTTCTGTCTTTATTCTCGGAAATGGAAATTGCAGTAACTTTTTAAAGATCAAAAACTTTCTAACACATGTATCGCGGATACATCAGTTTTCTTTCTCTAATATTAAGTGACTCACTATAGCAATATTCTACAGAATGTCAGAAGTATCTTTGGAAATCCCAAAGCAGATATAACATGTGCTTAGTTTGAATTGATCATTTCCTTTCCAGATCAGTGAGTATTCGAAGAAGAATGTATGTTTTGTTATGTTTGTCGATGAGGAAACTCTTTCCACGCTCTCAACAGAAGGAAGCACACCTGATGATGGTGGATTTGTTGGTTTGTGGAAATTAGTTGTCGTCAAGAATTTACCGTACACAGATATGCGTAAAACAGGGAAAGTGCCAAAGTTTTTGACACATCGCCTCTTTCCTTCTTCTAGGTGATTTTCCATATTCCTAGCTGGATTTTCATTCTTTATGCAACTTGCTCCAATTGAAGATGAATTTGTTCTCCTCTTCTGGCAATTATTAGGTACTCTATTTGGCTTGATAGCAAACTGCGGCTCACAACTGATCCACTGTTGATAATTGATCATTTCTTGTGGCAAACTGGCTCTGAGTATGCCATTTCAAATCATTATACTCGGCACTGTGTTTGGGAAGAAGTACTCCAAAATAAGCGTCTAAATAAGTACAATCACACTGCCATTGACGAACAATTTTCATTTTACCAATCTGATGGTCTTACCAAATTTGACCCTTCAGATCCAAATCTTCCTCTGCCGAGCTGTATGTGGACATTTTCATGCTTACTATTTATCTTATTCTTTGTTACCTTCTTCTTTCATATGCAGTTTGTTGAACTAATTATGGTTTTCCGGCATACTGCAGATGTGCCTGAAGGTTCTTTTATTGTCAGAGCACACACACCAATGTCAAATTTGTTTTCTTGCCTCTGGTTCAATGAAGTTGACCGATTTACTTCACGTGACCAACTAAGCTTCACATATACATTCCTAAAACTGAAGAGAATGAATCCAGACAAACCATTCCATTTAAATATGTTTAAGGTGAGGATTCGTCGGCCCTCTTTAATTCTTTTATTTACAGCTCTTGCGAAACTAACAAACAAAGATGGTCACTGTTGAATCATCTGCTTGCTCTTGAAAACTAACTGTTTTGCTAGATATGTTTCTGCAGTATTTTAACCTGCTTCAGTCTATCTGCTAACCAGGATAAGCTATTTGTGATTTGATTTTGCAATATTGTTTTGTGTCAGTTTGAATATTAACACCGTTTTCCTAAAATAAGTTGACATGTTATCAAGTTGGGACAACTTGATGTCACTTGTGCTGCTCTATCTTTCATTAAACCTAGGAACTGAACATGTAAAACACGATGCTCTCAGTGTCATTTTAGTATAAGTACACACCAACAGATGAACTTGTTTGCTTGAAACATATGTGATCCACTAATTACTCCATTATTCTGCTAGGTTGAACATTGGACACATAATTTTGTGTCTACCTGTGTAAAAGCAGTTCTGTGGAATTTCATTGCCTGTTTGAATGTTTGCTTCTGCAGGACTGTGAGCGTAGGTCACTGGTCAAGTTATTTCATCACAGAGAGCCATCCTCTCCGCCTCCTCCAAGAATAAGTTGATATTCTTCATTATTTACAAGGACTTGGTTAACGGACCTCTTGCTCATCCCACTTGAACTAATATTCAGTTTGAAGATGAACTGATGCATTTCATTGACAGCTAGATATTATACATATTGGGACGCGGAATTATTTTAGGCTCTACTGACTAGGTGACAGAACTTCCATTGAATGCCTTTGGTTTGTCATTTTGGCCCAAGAGAATGGGCACTAACTCACTGATCTGCCTTTGAGCCACCCTCTTCTTGTGATTGAGGACGGAGTAGAAAGCTCGTAAGGTGTCACTGCAGCTTGAATTATCATTGCTGTTGGATATTTTCTGAGACTACTTGTGGGTTCAGATGCGAACAAGTTCTGCAGAAGCTTGTAAAAATGTATTTAGCTGTAGTAGAGACTCCACTGAGAGGAGCGCGGACCGTCTCATCTTAAACACTTGTATAATCTTGACCAGATATACTTTCTGTATATTGGATATTGTATTTTCTCATTTCCAGCTAACATTGATGAAATTAGTCAATCTCACCATATCGAGCCATGGATCTTTTGGCAGGTTCATTTTTTCTGTAGTGAAATGCTCTTAACTTTTGTCTATGCACATTTTTTATGAGAACTGTCACAACGACGACGACGACGACCCAGTAAAATCCCACAAGTGGGGTTTGGGGAGGGTAGCGTGTACGCAGACCTTACCCCTACCCAGAGGGAGATTGTTTCCGATAGACTCTCTGTTCAAGAAGACGAAAATAGACAATAAATCATTACCTTTAACAGAAACCATAGAAATAATAACAACATCATAAGAATCAGCCAATCAGGAAATAGATGAAAAGCAAAAATAATAATTAAGACTCTAACACTATGAAAAACGGAAGAGTAGTGTGAACACAACTCGCGTGACATGCAATTGAATTTTACACTTCATGTCTCTAGTGATTCTTGATGCTCGTTCAAATTGGTGGTTGGCACAAAAAATTTTCAAAACAACCTTGAGGCTAGTTGCAGTGAACTTTTTGTAGAAATGTATGATAAAGAATATTTCCATTTTGTTACGCACCAAATGACAAACTCTAACAACACTGAAAACCCAAGATGAAACATAATAAAATAGTAGTCCTAGGATATCATCTAGTTCTTGAACAAGAATGTGAAAGAGAGTGAAAGTTACTTTATGAATATAAGCATCCATGAGGCTTTAACTGCAAGATTTTAGTGTCCAACCTGAAAAGCTAGAACTTTCTTATTAATCAATCATGTTGTACTTTTAATTAACCAAATACATTCAGAACCAAAAAATAGCTATATTTTATAGTATTTTTCAAACTTAGCTGTCGGAAGAAGAAAAACCTTAGTTATTGGCAAACAAATCTTGTAGTTAAATTTCTTGTTTTCTAATTATTGTACAACTCAAAGATGAATTTTATGATGCAGTAAATCATGAAAGTTGTACAGTTTAGTGGTACCGGTTGGAAATTTTCGCAAAATGGGTGTAAAATTTTTTTTTTTTAAAAAAAAAAATAAAAACTTTTTCTTCTTCCCCTTACCCATACATGTTTAAAAATTGGAAATAGAAAATTTAGCAAATTTTGTGAAAAACCAAAAAAGATATGGCAGCGAATAGAAATATAAATCGAAGATACGAAGGCAAAGTTATTGTAAGGAAGTTCAAGGGACTTTTGGGCTTATTTTTCTTTTGCTATTCGATAGTCTAATTAAATATTACTGTGAGGGAAGAACAACAAATCAGAGTGGCGCAGCGGAAGCGTGGTGGGCCCATAACCCACAGGTCCCAGGATCGAAACCTGGCTCTGATATATATTTTTGGCTGAATTTTGGTGTCTATATCTTAGGGAATATTCAGAGGCCTGTGGATTTTGAGCTACCATTTTAAAAATTTGGGGCTTCTACTTCACCTTTTTTGAGTTAAATAAATATTATAGTTAATGATTACCTTAAAAGCAAATATTTAATGGTTACCTTTTAATGATACATACTTCATACGTGTGTCATACATTTGGTTAGTTTTGATGGTCTAGTACTCTAGTTAGCAAGTCAAATTGGTTTTGACGATTTGGTGAAATATTCAATATCATTCATGTAAACGACTAATCGTGTGTTCTATACATGTAACCATTATTAATATCTTGCCCTTTTTATCCATTTTTCAATTTGTTTTTTTTAATATGGTGTTTCTGAGGGAAGATAAAGTTGGTTACCCCGGGTCCTGATATCAATGTAATCCTGATAAGTGAAATTAAGTATTTTTATGCATTATTGATACAAATATATTTACATAATTATGTCATTAATTATAAAGCAATTACATGTAAATTTTAGTTTGTATCCTAATCAAAATGGAAACTGACATGCTACACCAAATTAAACTATATGACTGTTTACGTCGAAAAATACGAGTAACAATTAAATTTGATTTGTGGTTTTAAAGATACGTGATTTAGTTCAATACCAGTTAGAAATCAAGAAATATGAAGTAGGAATGGAAAAGGACAAGTGAATCAAACCAATAATACTTGACAGTGGTGACCTCGAGACGGTGACCTCGAGATGTGCTAAGAGCAATAAAATAAGAAAAGTAAAGTAAGAACAATAGAGCTCAAGGACAAAGCTGATGAACAATAGGCGAAAAAGGTAGAGAGTATATTCTTTTTTCCGTCAAAGATGGTCTTATAAATAATTGGGGTCCCCTTTATATAATAGCGGAATCCCTAAATAAGGTATATTTCCATTTATAGTAAGGAATATTCTTGCTACAGTTGTCTAACCGCCTATTACGGAATAGTACAATCATATTCCGGGATTTGCTATATGACCTTGGGGACGTGGTTGGAGTCTAGCTTGCTTCGGTACAAATCCATAACGGTACTATTTCGGAGTCGGGCATACTTGGGCCTGGTATTCCTCGTACTCCTATCCCCGGACATTGCGCTTTGTCTTCGAGCTTGATTTTGATGCACTAGTCTCGAATCTCGACCTCTCCCGAACTCGGGCCCATGACGGACCCTCGAGCCTACAAATCGGAGGCATACGATTTTGACCATATACAGATAGTCCCCGCGTTTCTTAGAATCAAATGATAAGAAACGATTTGATCATTGCTTTCCTGAAGTCTTTAATGATGACGTCTTTTGCGTGACATAGGCATTCGAAGTGACTGAAACGTCCCTTCGGTCCACTTCACCAAAACATTGAATGCACGCCAGTATTGGTTGGCCACTAGTGCCGCCGAACCGTCGTTGCCCTTCTATAAATATGAGGCTATTCTTTTGAGTAGAGAACTTTGCTCTTTCTTTACATCTTCCCCTTCCTCATCTCTTTCTCTCAATCACCTGTTTTCACCGCCCCTTTAAGTGCCAGAAAACATCAAGTTCTTGTGAAAAACACCACATTCTGATACAACCTGTATTCTTTGGCTTAAAATCATGGCTAAAACGTCCAAAACGGTCCCCAAAAAGGATAAAACGTCGTCTTCTTCTTCCTTCCGGCCGGCCAAACCGGTGGTGTCAGCAAATCTTGAGGAGATCACCCCCGGCCCTTGTGTCATTAAAAAGGACTTTAGTATTGAAAATTCCCCTGATGTCCCAGGCCGATGCAAGCATGCATCTCGATATATTAGTTTGATATCGGAGAAGCATCTTAAAGATGTGAGGAAGGACTACGGCTGGGGAAATGAGGTCGTGGTTCAGATCCCAGCCCCCGAGGAAAGCATTACTACCCATGTGGAGGGTTTTTTAAGTGTTTACACTTACCCCTTCACACCGGGTCCCCTTGATCCGGTGGTGATTGACTTCTGCAAAACGTTCGAAGTCACCCTTGGCCAGATTCGCTCCTCCTTTTGGCGCATCGTGATCATGCTGCACTTCTTTTCCGAAAAGGCTGAGGGGTTGGAATTCACCCTCAGCCACCCGATTCGACTATATCGGCCCAGCTATTACGAGGGCTTATCAAGTTGCAACGTCGAACAACAAAATCCTTCTTTGCCAGCACTGAAGAGACCAAAGATCGAGGTTGGATGAGCCAGTTCGTTAGAGTAAGAACTTTGGATATCATCCCCGGGGATAAAATGTCGTTCCCGGAGAGGTGGAACTTTAATCGTAAGTGGAATTCTTTTCCTCGGTATCTATTCATGTTCTTCTTTCACATTTCATAATGCCTTTACCCTTCTTTTGGCAGCCACTGCCTGGGCGCCCCTCGCGGTGCCAGACCTCGAGGATTGAGTCCAAAAGTTAGCCGCCACCTCTTTCTACGATGAGCGCAAGTGGCGTGAATTATCGAAGGGCCAGTGGGAGGCCAAGAACCATGGTAAGTGCTTTTCCCAAGTTTCAGCACTTTTCATATATTGGTGGCGTCAACTTGCTCGCGTTAACTTGTGCAGGCCTTGGAGATGCATCCGAGATGAGGCCGGCTCCGCCCGGGGAAAAAACCAAGCCTTCGAAATTGGAGAAGGACAATAAAAGGAAGAGGGTTTCGAAGCCTGAAGACCCTCAAGATAAGAAAACCCATGCTCGAAGGGCTGCGAAAGAGGTTTGCTCAAGCGGGCACAAATTCGGCCCACTGCTCCCCGGATGACGAAGAAAATGATGGTGAAGAGTCAGCGCTGGTGCCTCGAGCCAGGAAACCCATCGAAGCCGCCAAGCCCTCCGAACTAGAGACCTCATCTTGTGGTGAGGGAACCCCGAAGAAAGATGCGACCCCCGTGTCCTCGGAGGTTGAGATTGTTCCTCTGCCTTCATCAAATATGCCGGAAGGGGTAAATGCCGATACCCCCAAAGTTAATGAGAACGCCCTGAGCGACGAGCTCGGGGCCATGACAACAGGTCACTCCCTTTCTCTACCAACTTATTCCGAGGGGGCAATAGAGGAAGCCAACACTCTGCGTATGCCCGATCCAAACAAGGTCCTCGAAGAAGATCCCTTTCAGAGTTGCTTCGCTGGGATCGATGACACTATCGACCTCAATGATGCTTCCGCCCTGTTTGAAGAAGCTCAATATCTCCTCTCTCGGGTAAAACACTTACTTTTCATATTCGTACTTTCCTCTTTCTTTCTTTTCCCTTGACTGATACATCTTCACTTCATGTATATTCCATTGTAAAGTTTAGAGCTAAGCTGAGCCAATGTGAGGTCGAGCTCAAGAAAGTTTCGGGCGAAAAGAGGGCCCTGAGGCTCCTTTGTAGCCAAAAGGAGGAGGAGCTAAAGGCTCTTCGGACTGAGTTGGCCAAAGCCCAGAAAAATGAAGCCGAGCTAGATGAGCAGGTAACCGTGATATCAACAAGGTACGGTCTTCTTGGATCTACTTCAGAGGCTAAGACAACGATATCTCAACTGCAGCAAAAGTTGGCGGTGATTGGGCAGCTCCGGAGCGAGGTTGATCAAGTTAAAGCTGATTGCCATAGGTGGAAGAAGAACATGGATCAGCTCGCTGCCGATAAGGAAGCTGTTACAGACCAACTGGCCTCGGCTGAAACTCGGCTCCAAGGCATTGAAGCGAAGGGTCTGGCTCAGGCCAAGAAGATTGAGGAGTTAGGGGCAGAGCTTGCTAGAGCCCAAGCCAAAGCTGTACAGGCTAAGGCCGAAGCTGAGAAGACAAAGGCTGTAGCTGAAAAATCCATTGCCATGTACTTAAGGGATGTCACGGCTGTTCAAGCTGAGTTGAGGGAGGCTTCTGACAGAGAAAAATAGGGCAATGAGTTGGCCAAGTGCCGGGCCCGAAGGGAGACTCTCGAAGAAATCCATGCCCGAGGGTTCAACCTTGCCGAGGAGATAGCCGAGGCAAAGGCGCGGGAAACCAATGCCAGGTTTCTTGATTCTTCCGACGATGAGGATGTAGAGAGTGGCTCCGGGGACGGGGAAGGTGAAGAAGATGTTCTCGAGGGAGAAGAGGCTCCCGAAGATAGAGCTGCCGAAGGTGCAGCTCATGAGGATGGCGCTCTCGGGGATATGACCTCGAAAATAGATTAGGTTCTTGTTTCCTTTTCAGTATAAGGGCCCCTTGCGGGCGTTGTAAAATATGTTTTGTAAAACACCCCTCATGAATATAAAGTATCTTTTCGCTCTATCCTCAACTCGTATTGAATTTTGTTACATTTGCGGAAGATTCCAATAATTCAAACGATCAATTAGAGTATTGATTCAGAGTCAGAACATAATAAACCCTTAGGTTTTTATCGATAGATACAATTATCCTCGAGCTTTGTTTAGATTGTCCTGAAGTGAGCTTGGGATATCGTGACTCTTGAGTCCGGGTCGAGAACGGAGTTTCGAGCTATAAGTTTCTGGCCCTTAAGCCTTTCGAAGTTGGCCCTGGGCTTTTATATATCGGCCCTTAGGCTTTTTAAGTTGGCCCTTAGGCTCTATAAGTTGGGCCAATTTGGCCTCTATAACGGCTATTAATTTTTTCCCCTTATTTTGGCTAAAAGACATAGTAAAAATTTAGTTATGCCTTAGCATGTGTTTTTGTACCCCTTGGGTTTTTTGAAGGTTCGACATGTTGCGACCTTGTTTGTGTATTGATAATCGAACACCTTTTGAGGTTTTATCGAGAGCTTACATTATCGAAGCCTTTAAATTATTCAAGGGCTGAGTTTATCGAAGCCCGTTATATTTTGCTTTTGCCTAGGGTAGATTGATTTAACCGGTTTTTACAAAGTGTTTGAAGGCCTTTAATTTGTGGCGGAAGTCGGATGTCTCTGAGCTGCATTATTTTGGCCGTAGCCTTTAATATGGCCGTAGCCTTCGGGTATGTCACTTGGACTTGTTTCCCGATAACTTTTTGAACTTGTTCGCAATAGGTTAGTCCCCAAGTATATCGGCCTTGGACTTTGTTTCGAGGGGGTGCCTCTTTGAGATCTCTTGATTCCGAGTTTTTGATGACTTGGATGTATTGACTGTCGATGGCAGTCCCCGAGTATTTGGGGGTGCTTTTATGCTTAGGATCTTGAGCCGTTTCCCGTAGGATTATAAGTGTAGAGCTCGTATAATGGTAGACTTCTTTGATATAAACAGAATGCTTCTTCAATTAATTTGATATATGCGTACATGTTCTGTCGTCAGGGCTCGACTATTCTATATGGACACGGTTCATCTGACCATTTGGCCCATTACAACGTTTTCCTATCGAGGCCCTCTTAGGCGTGAAGTGTTTTCCTTGAAAATACAATCTCTGAGGGGAATGCCCCCCAGTATTCGAGGTTGATTGAAACGAAGCCTTGGATACTGTTGAGTTCTCCTTGGGTAGCACATAATTGTTCCCTCGTTAAAAACCTTGCCGGTAAAACCCAGTTGGGACAAAATCCGAGCTAAGGAAAAAAGAATGCAATGTATGCTTTAAAACCTAAGGTATTCGTGTAAAAAAGGTATCTTCGAGATCGCGTATCTTCGATAGCTTCGACCGAAAATCTATAACAAGTTAGTTTTAAACTCAAATGGATAAAGGATAAAGTCGTACCTTAGCAGTAATATCGTTTGAGTAATGATATGTTCCAGTTGTTTGGCAGTTGTTCACCTTCCATTGTGCTAAGTTTCTAAGACCCTTTACCGATAACTCTGAGGATTCGGTACGGTCCTTCCCAATTCGGTCCTAGTTTCCCTTCATTAGGGTCTCGTGTGTTGAGGGTGACCTTTCGTAGAACTAAGTCCCCGATTCCAAAGTGTCGAAGATTAGTCCTTCTATTGTAGTATCTTTCGATCCTTTGCTTCTGTGCGGCCATCCGAACAAGCGCTGCTTCTTGCCTTTCATCTAATAACTCGAGGATAACATTCATAGCCTCGTGATTTGACTCCTCCGATGCGTGTCGAAACCTGGCACTGGGTTCTCCAACCTCAACGGGGATGAGGGCCTCGGAGCCATATACTAAGGAAAACGGGGTGGCCCCCGTGCTGGACTTCGATGTCGTCCGATATGCCCAAAGGACCTCGGGTAGAACTTCTCTCCATTTTCCTTTCGCATCGTCCAATCGTTTCTTCGGGTTTTGAATGATAGTTTTATTTGTTGACTCAGCCTGTCCGTTTCCAGTTGGATGATATGGTGTCGATATGATCCTCTTTATTTTGTGTGCCTCGAGGAACTCCGTCACTTTGCTGTCGATGCCCCCTTTTTCTCGCGAAATCGGGTTTATGACATTTGGGCGGACAACTCATTTCCTTTTGGGAATTTGGTTTGCAATTTTGAAGAGTCGCCACCTAATGATTAAGTGCATTAGGACACTAAGAAGAAATTGGATTTAGAAAACCAGAGATTGGGTAACGGCTTGAAATTATCTCGAGTGGAAGGTGTTAGGCACCCCTCAAGATCCACTAGTGTGGTTCCCGGCCATGCTACAATTGTGACTTTAAGTATAAACAACAAGTAAATAAGCAAGAATTGTAAATACTAAATAGCTTTCACATAATGGTTGCAAACTACTGAAGTACAAGAAATTAAAGAAGCTGAAATTTGAAAGAAAGCAGTTTTTGTTAAGAAACTAAGCTCAAAGTAATAACATAAAACAAAAAAATAGACAAGAGATATAGAGAGAAAGAGAGGAGAGAATCTATTTCTTCCATGTATTCAAGTGTGTACAATGTGATGCCCAAACTCTCTATTTATAGGATGATATAGGTAATACAAAGGGACTCCATAAACATATTATTAACTACTGAGAACATGGGGGAAGATCATGGAGGTGTGGGAGTTACATCCATAATGGTAAGAAGTAGTGGGAGGTTAATGGAGAAGAGTAGTGGGTGTTACTCCCTTAGGAGTTATGGACATCCACCATAATCAAGTATTTCATAACACTCCCCCTTGGATGTCCAAAGATAATGTGCCTCGCTAAAACCTTACTAGGAAAAAACCCTATGAAAAAAAATCCTAGTGAAGGAAAAAGAGTACACATATCTGTAATACGCTTTATTTGCTTTCTCGTTACAAACCTTGCCAGGAAAACCCAGTGGGATAAAACCTTAGCTAAGGAAAAAAGAGTACAACACATATTTGCCTCCCCCTGATGAAAATATCACGACGAATTCCAACCTTGTCTAACAACTTCTCTAATATTGAGATCAGCAATGCCTTGGTGAGCTTGAACGAATTTCTTGAACATCTATTTCATCATTCTGTTGAAGATCGTGTCTGACAAAGAACTTTGATGAAATATATGATTTATTCAGTCTCCTTCAATATTCTTCTTTCAATTGAGATAAGCAAACATCAACTTGTTCATTATTATTGGAATCTTCTCTTCAAAGAAAAGTCACACATCTTGTGAAATGATAATATGACAATTCCTCACATACAAATAGATTGCTTGAAGAACGGACATTAATAAATGCCTGCATTTGCATAAACAACAAAACCTTGACAATATTCGTTAGAATAAACAAATCTATATCAAGGATTCTTTTTGCAATATAATACTAATCATATTTCAATATCTCCATATAGCCTTTATACTCTCAGCTGTTGGGACTATTCGTCCAAACTTCATATTTTTCAGATGAAGTCAATTTTCATTGCATATTTTTCATTTGGCC
>NW_017671774.1:62432-77150 GCF_001879085.1 Nicotiana attenuata
CATGTGGCGGAATAAGGTGGGAATATTGTGATGCACGTGTCGCGAAATAAGGCGATGCTTATTATGTTATTAATTGCACACGTGGCGAAATAAGGTGGGCTATGTCAGGGGATGATTGTAGAGAATTGTGACGGCCGGTGGAGGCATTCCTATTTGTTTAATAATGTGATTGTGGGTTGCTTACCGGTATGAGCTTTATCGCTTGGAAGTTGTGGGGAAAACATCGCACGTGCGGTCCGTTCTCCTTTTCATGTTTACTAGCTGGTAGAATTTTGTTAGAAACATTTGCACAAGCATACACGTAGCTGAACACCCCTATTAGAGGTGAATTCCTCCTGATTTTGCTAAGGGTGGAGGTACGCCCTCGTTTATCCATTATATTTGTGAGAGTGGCCCTAGTTAGCCAGTTAGTTGTCGGTATGACCATGAGATTGATGGGGCATAGGATGCCAATTGTTAGATTTCAGATGCTGGGTCTTCGCGAGTTGTGGTTTGTCCGAGACTTGGCGAAATTGTGGAAAGAGTTGGATAAGACCATTGTGAACATCATTGTAGGATATGAGTTATTGACTTGTTTTCCCATTCTGTGTTGTGACCTTAGGATTTGGATTGTGATTCTGTCGTCATTTCCTATCCTCATTTATTATATTCTCGTTGTTACTTGTTGTATTTTTCCCTTATTGTGATTTGTAGCATTCTTGGTCATTCATGCAGTCTTTACATAATTATATGCCATTTCCATTATTCCTATGATTTTACTGTTTATTGACCGGTAGGTGCCTTGACTGTTCCTCATCACTACTCCACCGAGGTTAGTCTTGATACTTACTGGGCACCGCCGTGGTGTGCTCATGCTACTCTTCTGCACATTTTTGTTGTGCAGATACAGGTACTCCCACTCAGTTCTGTCAGCCTTGGAAAGAGGCGTATCGGTAGAGACTTCGAGGTATATCTGCTACGTCCGCAGACCGAGGAGTCCCTTTCCAGCTTTCTGTAATAAGTATAGCTATTTCAGTATTTCTCCTTTGTATAGATATTCTTGAGTCAGAGCCTCTTTTGTATCCCTTAGCTTGTGATTTGTGAGTTTCCAGGTTTTGGGAATTGTTTTAGACTTGTGATGTTGAGTTGTACTTGCCATGCGGCATTCAGTACAGTTTCCTTTAGATATTTGATTTGATTTTCTCTATTTTTCCGCAATTATTATATTTCCGCAAGTGTTAGGCTTACCTAGTCATGGGGACCAGGTGCCGTCATGACATGTTCACAGTTGGTGAACTAGGGTCGTGACAAGTTGGTATCAGAGCTCTAGGTTCATAGGAGTCATAGATCACAAGCCGGTTTATTAGAGTCTCGTGGATCGATACGGAGACGTTTATACTTATCTGCGAGAAGCTATGCAACCGTTAGGAATGTTCCATTTCATTTGATTTCCCTGTCGTGCGAGATTTTTGACACCCACAATCCTAAGCCTCTGTCTTCTACTCTCTCATAGATGGTGAGGACACGTACTACCCGAGGTGATCAGGCACCCGCGCCCCCTACTGCAGCCGTCGGAGGTCGGGGCCGGGGCCGGGGCCGGGGCCGGGGTAGAGTTCGAGGACGCGCACCTGGTACAGCGAGAGCGCCTGCGCGAGCTGCCGCCGAGGTACCACCAGCAGATCCAGCCGGAGTCCAGGCACCTGACACGCCCACTGCTACTACTACCCCAGCCATTCAGGAGACTTTGGCAAAGTTCATGAGTATGTACACCACTTTGGCTCAGGCAGGATTGCTTCCCCTTGCTGCAGCCACATCCCAGGCCGGGGGAGGAGCACAGACTCCCGCCGCCCGCACTCTTGAGCAGCAAGCGCATGTTGGGCAGGTCCCAGAGGTTATTCCCGCGCCGCCTGTGGCACCAGTTCAGTCCGAGGGCATGGCAGCGGCTTCCGAGCAGGAGCAGATGAGATTAGAGAGGTTCAAGAAGTATGATCCTCCGGTGTTCAGTGGATTAGCATCAGACGATGCCTTTGTGATTACATATTGTTTTATAAATTTTCATTCAAGCCTCGTTGGGATGGTGAAAAACAAATCAAGTATCACATACTGAAATGTTTTTAAATTTAACATAACAAAAATATTATAATAATACATAAATTAGTTTTGCCACAACTATGAAATATAAATATTAGTTTGTATAAACTAACAATTATCTGTATTTGAAGTTGTGCATGCATATAGAGGTGGTAGGATTACGGAAATATATAAGTTAAAGAAGTTAGAGGAAGAAATCTTACTTAATTACTGTCGTAGCAATTACCTTTTATTGCAAACTATCATCTTTAATTTGTAGTGCAACAAAAAATATTATAATTGAATAATGATAACGTTCTAAATCGGTCTAAATATTCTTGGATCATTAGCATATACTAGTTATGCGTTAAAAATGAAGTGAAGGAAACTTACCTCATATATATTATATGAAAAAAAATAGTTAGATAAGAAAAATTCAATTACTATAACTGAACAAGGTGCTATCTGCAGGATTTCGTTATTCATAATCTTAATACCCACCTTGGATACCGTCTTCTTGCTGGAACTAAACCTTTTGTGAATCGTTCGAGGGATGCCCTCCTTTCAAGTGCCATATCACACTTCATCATGCATCATAACATAAGGAGGATGCATCGTGCTGATAACGTGTTAAGAAACTAAGCTAAAAGTAATAACATAAAACAAGAAAATGGACAAGAGATATAGAGAGAAAGAGAGGAGATAATCTATTTCTTCCATGTATTCAAGTGTGTACAATGTGATGCCCAAACCCTCTATTTATAGGATGATATAGGTAATACAAAGGGACTCCATAAATATGGTATTAACTATTGAGAACATGGGGGAAGATCATGGAGGTGTGGGAGTTACATCCATAATGGTAAGAAGTAGTGGGAGGTTAATGGAGAAGAGTAGTGGGTGTTACTCCCTTAGGAGTTATGGACATCCACCATAATCAAGTATTTCATAACAGTTTTAGAATTCCGAAAAAAAAACACACAAGTAAAGGGGAAGGGGTTCGCACATAATTGATGCAAGTAATCGGAAAAAAGGTGAAAGAAGCGGAAGTTTGGGGTAGAAAACAATACTGAAAATTAAACAAGTAAAAGGGAGATTTTTTACATAATTGATGCAAATAATTGAAGTAAAAGAGGTTAAAGAAGCTGAAAATTAAACAATTTTTAAAATTCTGAAAATATAGACAAGTAAAGGGAAGAGGGGGTCCTAGGTTTATAAATAATATGGATCACCCCACACAACACCCGGTAACCGTTTATACACGTGGTGTTATCGCGTGGTCATCATATCCATATCTATCCTTCTCCATCCCATTAAGGTATTAAAGCGCGGAATGGTCTCGTTACTTATTGCATGCTATTACCCGTCCCAATCCTATCAATCCCGGAGGCATTTGGGGCTACTAGTCCTAAAGGGGAGGGAGATTTGGGCTTTTCAGAGTTTAAAAGGATAAAATTCTAAGGCGACAAACAAAAGCACATAAAGCAGATGTGGGAGACACATAAAAGTTAAAAGGGCTCAGACAGGCCTCCTCACTTAGAGACAGATTATTTAGCATGTCTTGCACGTACTGTTTATGGTCTGAATTAAACTTAAAACGTCAAGGTAGGCTGATTTATCACATATTTTCAGATAAGAAGTCCGAATTAGGCTTGCCTGCTGGTTGTAATTATCAAAGACTGGTGCAGTTAATTAATTACCTAATGGCTTGCCTAGGTGAAACCTATAGGCATGATATCTAATAATGATGGAGTACTGATTTTTAAGGAAGGCTTGCTGATTACAAAAAAAATATAAGCTCTGCAGGTATTGAGGCCTGATATTTACTGATTTTAGAATTAGGCGAAATAGGCGATTCAGATTAGTTGGTTACTCCTATAGGCATGCTTTCTAAGTGTTATTGATTTTAAAACGTTTATAGAAATGCAGGATTCTTATAGACATGATTTCTAAAATGCGAAAAAACCAATAGACAGGATTTCGAGGATGCAGAAATGAAAGCGGGATACGATCGCAGAAGTAAATACCTAAGAGCATGATGTCTACCCTTATGCATACATGAGTGACCCTCCCCTTTTCACTATAAACCCCATAAGTTATTACAAATTATTACAGCCCAGAATGAATAAAGAAAATAAAATTACATCAGAAATTAGAGTACAACCAAGGAGAGCCTAATTCAGACTCCAGGTCTGAAACATGAAATAAACCAACTCTAAAGATCCAATTTCCAAAGCCTTTCTCATTTTTTGGGTGTGTCAGAGTTCCCAGGAGCTTCATGAACTCCGGGCAGTGCTTACGCCCAAATATATTGCAGAATTGAATTATAGTGCAGTGAGGAAGTGCCAGCCCTCAAATGTCCAATTTCAGAGGAACTCAAGGTCCCAAAGCAAGGCTCATAGGAGGGGGGCAGAACTTAGAAACTAGGAATGAGTGTAAGTGCAATAGAGGGGATTCTGGGGAAAACCAAGACAGGCTGGTGGTCATACCCAACAATTGGAAGTGCTGGCACACCCCAACCAGCCTGTTAGCGACATTGTTTGGGAGTTAGGATCCTTTGAAGGATCAAGCACAAACATGAACAGCAATTTGAATGCTGCCATGCCTGAACCTTAACTCAAACACATAGAGGAAATAGGGGTACATGAATTCACAATAGAAACATGTTCCAAGAAATTGACATTGCTGATTAACATTAAACACCGGCAGTAATGCAACCAGGGGTGTAGGGATTCGCAGTAGAAACATATGCAAGGGAATTGACTTGCTAATTAACATTAAACATAAGTAGTAAAACAGACAGGGATGTAGAAACTGTAATGCAAACACATTGGGATGAGGCTAAAACTTAAATTAGAATATACGAGTTTCAGGGAAACAAGAAAGTAAAAGCAGTAGTCTTGTAAAGCCAAATTGCAAGCAAATAGTCAGAATATCTCAGAAGAGAGTGGAGTGTTGGGTGAAGTGTAAGGGTATTGAAATTGAAAGTAAGTAATGTATGTTAGAGTATTGAACTCCAGGTTGTTAAAGTGCTGAAAGGTCGTGCCCTTTATAGTGCAGAAAGCAAGTAAGAAAAAGGTAAGAAAATAGTTTTGAAATCAATTACATAAGGTCTCCCTTTAATTAAGGGATTCTGATTTCAAACGGGCAGAATAAATAAAGAAAGAATTTGCTCAAAAATCTTCTCCAAAGTAGTACAAGAAAGGCAAATGCACATAAGCTATTTAAGGAAAGAGTTTGATAGCAACACGGTTTGTGCAAATAAGGAAAGGCAATCAATCAACAGTAAGTAAAATCAGAAATTGAGTTTTGGTATGAATGAATCCAACCAGAAAAGGTGAAGAAAGGTTTAATTAAAGAAAATCAGTAACAATCAATCGAACCTTATTAAAAGGAATTCTGAATCAATCACAAATTGGCAAAACCCTTTTTGAAGGAAGAATTCCTCATATATAAAGCATACAGACATGTTAAACAAGAAAGAACTGTCATGCTAATTAGAGAGAATCTAGTATAGAAAAGTTTAGAGTCATAAATGAAGGAGCTCAAATTCAGTACATAGACTCAGACTTAGTTTGAGAGAATTCAGGGTTCCATAATAGAACCCTAGTCCAAACACAAGATCAAATTCGCCAAAAACCCCAAATCCTAGGGTTTTCAACTCGAATCAAATGCAGAGACAAGAAGACAAATAACTGAAACAGGCACAGAGGTCTCTTTCAGAGACTCATGAGAGAACAAACAGGTGAAATAACAGGTTTGAAACAAACATAGTGAAAAGCTGATTTGAAACATAAAGAACATGTTTTAAGAAGCTTGGAACTTAAACAAGTTCAGAAGATAAAGAGGTAGTATAAACTTAAGGAAACAGTAGATGAAACATGTTTAGAACTCAAACAGAGGTCCAGTAAAGAAAAACAAAGGACTAAAAGCTTAGTGGAAAAAATATAGTAAAGGAACACAGGCTTTTCGATACCCCTAAATCGAAGCGAAACAAATTTTGAAAGAAAAAATTGGGGAAAACGTTTTAAAACTTCCAGTAGAACATAGATATGGCACAGATTTAAGAAAACAACCAGAGAAAACCTCGAATAGCTTAGGGTTTCAGAGAAACCCTAGAAATGAGAAAGGCTTGGAAGAAAGTCCGATCTTGAGTCGGAGAGGTCAGAAATAGGCTCGAAATGCTTTGGATGTGCCGGAGCAAGGCCAGAGAGGCCTCAAAGCCATGAATCTAGGAAGATTTGAAAGGACACCATCGAGGTTACACCTCGAAGCTTCGAACACCCAGGGTTTAAAGGTGGAGGGGGTGAGTACAAGCTATCCATTGCTTGAGAAGCCATGGATTTTGGTGAGATTATGGTCGGAGAAGATGAGAGAGGCTAGGGTTTCGTGGAACTTTCGAGAGAGTTTGAGAGAGGGAGAGTATTCAAAGGCGGCTGATAGAGAGAAATGAGGGGATTAGGGTAGGGTTAGGTGAATTAAAAAGGCAAGGGCTAATCGTGGCCGTTGATCAAAATGATCAACGACCTGGATTAAAAGATTGACCGGGCGGGTTGATTGATTGGGTCGGGAGTCGGGTTAAAATTGAAATTGGACCGGTCCAATTGGGGGTTAAGATTGGGTCAATTGGAGGGTCAATTTTGGCTATAATTGCAACAAACTGGGGCTATATATTAAATAGTCAGTTTTTCCCTTTTTATTTTATGAAAATAATGAAAATGATTTTGAAAACAAATTAAAAGTATTGGATCAATAATGTATAAATATAATTAAAAATATTGGAACCAATTTCATAATTATAAAATGCTATTAATCCTCAAAGTAGGCTAAAACTGCAATTATAAGCAATTTGACCTTTTTAAAAATACCAAATAAATTTGTAAAATGTATAAAAATTACTATAGCTATATTTGGTATAAATATGAGAATAAAATAAGTTATTCACCAAGATGATAATTTGGGAATAATTATTGGTTTTTTTTACTGCTAAAATGGACAGTAAATTGGTTTTAAAATCTTATAAAAAAATGGAAAAAAAACTAAAACACTTGGGCATGTTTATATATGCATATATATGTTATTTTGAAAGTATTTTGTATATATGAAAAATATACAGGGAAAAATTGGGTATCAACAGCTGCCTCTCTTTACCCGGGAAGGATGGAAGAGTAGTCGGGTAAAGACATGATGGCCAATTTTGACCGAACGGAATGGTTTGAAGCGATTGACTGTGCTCTGGTTCCTGAGCTGCCTACATATCCTTGGTCTTACAGGAATCAGGCCGTATGTAGTTCAGGATCCGTCGGCGGAATATGCCGATGGAGATTTTTTTTCAAGAACGGACGAGATATTCGGGTTGGGGTGGTGTGGTTAAGACTCCAGTAGGGCTGCGGGAACCGGAGCGGGATCGCTCCTGCTGGGATGGCCGTTGCTAGCCGGTTTACCTGCAAATGAGCAATACGAACATATATTGTGCATAAATTTAAACGTGATGCAAGTTCCCGTCGGACCATGAATGCTGTCTTTGGATGGTTAGGATGACGTCCTTAGACCATGATGTCCTGGGCGATGAATCATATAATAAAGGATTCGTAGGCTATGGAATGATGCTCTCGGGCTATGAGAATGATGCCTCAGAGCCATGATTCCTTTGAATAATGCTATGCAAAAGATAAAATGGGGTCCTCAGGCCATGGCATGGCGTTCTCGGGCTATGAAGATGGTGCCTCCGAACAATGACGCCCTTGGATAACTTGGCGATCTTTCAGCCCATGAAATGCAAAAGGTGGCGATCTTTCAGCCCACGAGAGCATAAATAAAGGTGGCGATATTTCAGCCGATGCAAGATTTAAACGAAGTGGCGGTATTTCAGCCATGAAAAGTGTAAATAAAATGGAGATCTTTCAGCTGATGCAAAATGTAAATAAAATGGCGATCTTTCTGCCGATGCAAGATTTAAATGAAGTGGCGATATTTCAGCCGATGCAGGATTTAAATGAGGTGGCGATATTTCAGCCATGCAAAGTGTAAATAAAATTGCGATCTTTCAGCCGATGCAAAGTGTAAATAAAATGGCGATCTTTCAGCCGATGCAAGATTTAAATGAAGTGGCGATATTTCAGCCGATGCAGGATTTAAATGAGGTGGCGATATTTCAGCCATGCAAAGTGTAAATAAAATGGCGATCTTTCAGCCGATGCAAGATTTAAATGAAGTGGCGATATTTCAGCCATGCAAATGGAGACAGAGCTTAGTCTCGGAAGGCAGAGCCTAATGCAATGCAGGAAATGCAAATGGAGGTAGAGCTTAACCTCGGAAGGCAGAATAGTAGTCTTATGCAATGCAGGAAATGCAAATGGAGGTAGAGCTTAACCTCGGAAGGCAGAATAGTAGCCTTATGCAATGCGGAAAAAATGCAGATAGAGGTAGAGCTTAACCTCGGAAGGCAGAATAGTAGCCTTATGCAATGCAGAAAAATGCAGATGGAGGTAGAGCTTAACCTCGGAAGGCAGAATAATAGCCTTATGCAATGCAGGAGTACAGATGGAGGTAGAGCTTAACATCAGAAGGCAGAGTAGTAGCCTTATGCAAAAGATGAAAGACGAATAGTAATAAAAAATTCTTAGCTGATAGCTGATAGCTGGTTGTTGATTGTGATATTGTGGCTGCTGGGGATGTTGTATGTGGATAGCGACCTTGGATAGGAGTGATAATTTCGAGAGTTATATTTCCGAACAGTATGAGTGTGTAATATATGATTTTGCAACTTGGGTGCCTGCGTCCAAAGAAAAATCGTGAGTTTTGTAAGGGGAATGGTTAGTTCGTGTCCCCGCTGCCTTTGCTTGTCCTGCTTGGCTCTGTTTTTGGTGATACTGTGGGTATCCTTGGGGTAGCATTGCTAAACAGAGCAATTTTGGTGACAAACATGCATGATTTAGTAAAATATAACGTAAATGCATAACAATAAAAAAAATAGTTTTCTTTAGATGAACCAACGACTGAGACGTGGTCCAAGACATTGCAACCTCTCTTGTTACGGAATTTTGAGGGTCCTCCTCAAAATTCTGCCCCAATTTGCTAGGCTGCTGCTTCTAACGACTGCTTGCGGTGATCGGCTGAAGTTACTTCGGAATGTTGAGGGTCCTCCTCAAAATTCTGCCCCAGTTTCCAATTACGGGGAGGGGGGAGGGGAATGAAAAATTTATTGAATTGTGACCGAACCCATAAGGCTGCCTACATATCCCCTCTTAAACGGGAATCAGGTCAGACGTAGTTCAAATTACATAAGGGAATCATAAATGGTTACACATAGTATCGCTTGACTGCATCTGAATTTATCGGCTTTGGCCAAACTTCTCCGTCCATTTCTGCGAGTATGAGGGCTCCTCCTGTCAGAACCCGGTGAACCATGTACGGACCCTGCCAGTTGGGAGAGAACTTCCCTTTGGCCTCATCCTGGGAGAAAATCTTCTTTAACACCAGCTGCCCCGATGTAAACTGTCTCGGCTTGACTCTTTTGTTGAAGGCTCTGGACATTCTGTTTTGATAAAGTTGACCGTGGCAAACTGCATTCATTCTTTTTCCATCTATAAGAGCTAACTGCTCGTAGCGACTCTTTACCCATTCTGCATCGTCGAGTTCTACTTCCTGTATGATCCTCAAGGAAGGAATTTCTACTTCGGCGGGAATGACCGCCTCTATACCATAAACCAGCATGTAGGGAGTTGCCCCGGTTGATGTGCGGACTGTGGTGCGGTACCCTATAAAGCAAATGATAACTTCTCATGCCATTGTTTATGCTTTTCTACCATCTTCCTTAGTATCTTCTTGATGTTCTTGTTGGCGGCTTCTACAGCTCCATTCATCTGAGGCCTATAAGCTGTGGAATTCTTGTGTTTGATCTTGAAGGTTTCACACATAGCTTTCATCAAATCACTGTTGAGGTTGGAGCCATTGTCAGTAATGATTGATTCTGGAATCCCGAATCGACAAACGATACGGTCACGGACGAAGTCTGCCACGACTTTCTTAGTCCCTGCTCTGTGAGATGTTGCTTCAACCCATTTGGTGAAATAATCAATTGCTACTAGGATAAACCTGTGCCCGTTGGAAGCGGCCGGCTCGATGGGTCCAATAACATCCATTCCCCAAGCGGCGAACGGCCATGGCGAGCTTGTTGCATTAGCTCATTTGGAGGCACCTTTATCATGTCTGCATATATCTGACAGCGATGGCATTTGCGGACATACTGGATGCAGTCTGTTTCCATAGTCATCCAAAAGTAACCAGCCCGGAGTATCTTCTTTGCTAAGACAAAACCGTTCATATGTGGACCGCAGGTCCCAGCATGAATTTCCTCTAGTAGCTTGGATGCTTCCTTCGCGTCGACACACCTTAGTAAACCCAAATTTGGATTCTTCCTATACAGGATTCCTCCGTTGTGAAAGAAATTATTGGACAATCTTCGAAGTGTGCGCTTCTGAGTGGTATTTGCAAGATCTGGGTATTCTCCTTTTGCTAAATATTCCTTGATGTCGTGAAACCAAGGTTTTTCGTCTGCTTCTTCTTCGAAGTGAGCACATTAAGCTGGCTGATTGTAGATCTTCACAGGAATAGGATCAATGAAATTTTTATCTGGATGTTGGATCATAGAGGCCAGGGTAGCCAATGCATCAGCGAGCTCATTCTGGACCCTGGGAACATGCTGGAACTCTGTCTTTGTGAATCTCTTCCTCAACTCCTGTACATGATGCAGATAAGGGAGTATCTTAGAGTTCTTGGTTGCCCATTCTTCTCGGACCTGATGTATAAGCAGGTTGGAATCTCCAATCACTAGCAACTCTTGGATGTTCATGTCTATGGCCATCTTGAGCCCTAAGATGCAAGCTTCGTACTCGGCCATATTGTTAGTGCAGGGGAACCTGAGCTTGGCGGATACCGGATAATGCTGACCGATTTCTGATACTAGGACTGCTCCTATTCCAACTCCTTTGAAATTTGCCGCTCCATCGAAAAACATCCTCCAACCATTATAGGGTTCTGCAATATCTTCTCCTATGAAGGATACCTCTTTATCAGGAAAATACATCTTTAGGGGTTCGTATTCTCCATCCACGGGATTCTCGGCAAGATGATCTGCCAATGCTTGTCCTTTGATTGCCTTCTGAGTTACGTATACAATGTCAAATTCGCTCAGTAGGATTTGCCACTTGGCTAGCTTGCCAGTGGGCATGGGCTTTTGAAAGATGTACTTCAGCGGATCCATTCTTGATATGAGGTATGTAGTGTAGGCACATAAATAGTGCCTCAACTTCTGAGCCACCCAAGTCAGAGCACAACAGGTGCGTTCTAACAGAGAATACCGGGCCTCGTGTGGGGTGAACTTCTTATTGAGATAATAGATGGCCTGTTCCTTCCTCCCCGTTTCATCATGCTGCCCCAAAACACAACCGAACACTCCATCCAATACTGCAAGGTAGAGTAGTAGGGGCTACCTGGTTCGGGCGGAACCAAAACTAGCGGGGTTGACAGGTACTCCTTGCATCTGTCGAAGGCTTTTTAGCAGTCGTCGGTCCATTTGGTAGCGGCGTCCTTCTTCAGCATCTTAAAGATTGGCTCACAGATGACAGTAGATTGTGCTATGAACCGGCAAATGTAGTTAAGTCTCCCTAAGAAACTCATTACTTCTTTCTTGTTCTTTGGCGGTGGCAATTCTTGAATAGCTTTGACCTTCGATGGATCCAGTTCTATCCCTCGGCGACGCATAATGAAACCAAGCAATTTTCCAACTGGAACCCCGAATGCGCACTTTCGGGGTTCAATTTTAGGTTGTACCTTCTCAGTCTATTGAAGAATTTCCTTAAATCTTCCATGTGATCAGCGACTTTCTTGAACTTAATGATGACATCGTCTACATACACTTCGATCTCCTTGTGTATCATATCATGGAAAATAGTAGTCATGGCCTTCATGTAGGTGGCTCCGGCATTCTTTAACCCAAACGGCATCATCTTGTAGAAATACATTCCCCACGGCCTAATGAAAGTTGTTTTCTCAGCATCTTCTTCATCCATCCATATCTAATGGTACCCAGCAAAACAATCAACAAATGACTGCAGCTCATGCTTGGCGCAGTTGTCAATCAAGATGTGTATATTCGGCAAGGGGAAGTCATCCTTTGGACTGGCCCGGTTGAGATCCCGGTAGTCGACACAGACTCTGACCTTCCCATCCTTCTTCGGTACTGGCACAATGTTGGCTAACCATGTCGGATACTCTACTACACTGAGAACCTTAGCTTTGACCTGTTTAGTGACCTCTTCCTTGATTTTCAAACTCATATCTGGCTTGAACTTTTTGAGCTTCCGCTTTACTGGCGGACATGTCGGATCAGTCGGCAGTTTGTGAGCCACAATGGATGTGCTCAGACCAGTCATGTCGTTGTACGACCAAGCGAATATGTCCTCATACTCTCTTAGAAACTCTGCATATTCTTCCTTCTCTTATAGTGACAAATGAACGCTGATTCGTGTTTCTTTGATGTTTTCTGCATCTCCCAAGTTGACGATTTCGGTCTCGTCCAGGTTGGACTTAGGTCTATTCTCAAAATTCTCAACTTCTTTAACAATTTCTTCTGGTATATCATCTTCCTCTGAATCTATGTCCGTTTGTTGCATTGTCTCGTTGCATGTCACAGTCATCGGTTCATCAAAATAAGTAATAGTAATGCTGTATAAGTAAAGTAACGAGAGAAAATAATAAGAGTAAGATTTATGAGAAAATTGATATGCTTTGATAAATGCCATAAGTGTTTTGAACATTGGAGCTCTTTCTTGTAATAAGAATGCGAAAGGAAAGTAAACTAGTAAAATAAAGTAGTGCATGGTGCTTGTTCAGCCTTGCTACCCCGAGGCACGCCGGGCTCTGGTGGTTCTGACGGTCCAGTTATTGAGGCATGCTCCTCTGCTTACAGCCTGTATGAAAGGGCCTTCCTCCCCCCCCCCTCCTCTAAAATGACACAGCAATCCATATCACCGTCTTCTAGGAACAAATTCCTCATTGCTGCCAGTGCTTCTTCTTCTTCTGACCCGCAGATAACCTCGGCCGGTTCCAAGGTCTGCTCCAAACGGGGTATTGGCTGCTCCAATGGATAGTAAGGACCGCGCCAGGGTGGCGACCATTCATTGAATTCTTTCCAGGTATACTCATATCCCAATCCGAAGGTGGTGCCGTGCTTCTTGAGTTTGATGGGCTTAGCGATTCCTTGGAGATTCTTGCCAAGTCCCTTGCCAGGTTCATACCCACTCCAGTTTAATATGCTTTCAATTTTTTTATCCCACCACTTATCCTTATCGACGACGTTGACTTGTTTGATGTGGTGGTAAGTTTCTCCACCTATCTTTCTTCTTCCTCCGATCGCTGGGATGGTCTGGCGACTGTATATGGGATTGCTACCGTCGCTGTGAATGATCACCTCCTGGTGATTCCACTCAAACTTCACTGCCTGATGTAGTGTTGATGCCACGGCCCCAGCGGCATGAATCCACGGCCGTCCCAATAGCAGGTTATAGGACGCCGACACGTCTATTACTTGAAAATCAACATCAAACCAAGTAGGCCCCATTTGCAAACATAAGCTAATCTCCCTAATAGTAGACCTTTGAGAACCGTCGAAAGCTTTAACGTTGATGGCCCCGTCCTTGATTTCATGCAACCCTTTTCCCAATGTCCTGAGTGTTACCAACTGACAAATGTTGAGGCTAGACCCCCCATCGACCAAGATTCTGGTGATAAAATAATCTTCGCACTGTACGGTGATGTGCAATGCCTTGTTGTGACTCAACCCTTCTGGTGGTAGCTCATCTTCGTGAAAACTGATCTTGTGACTTTCCAATACCTGACCCACCATGTTAGCCATCTCTCCACCGGTGATGTTGCTTGGTACATATGCTTCACTCAGCACTCTTAACAAGGCATTTTTGTGTGCATCGGAACTCTGTAGCAAAGCAAGGATAGAAATCTACGTCGGTGTTTTGTTCAGCTGATCAATGACTGAGTATTCCTTTGCTTGTATCTTTCTCCAGAGGTCATCGAGCCCAGTTTTAGTGATGGTTTGTCGACCAGAGGTATGCTTACTCGACTCAGCCAAGTGTTCCGGGGTATAAACCCTGCCAGTTCTTGTCATACCTTGTGCCGCAACTGCTTCCCCGAACTTGGCTTTTCCTTTCCTTCTTGCCTCGGCTGTGTAGTCCCATGGTATGGCTTTTGTGTGGAATGGAGTTACGGCTGTCATTGCTACTGGAACGGGCACCCTTGCTTTGGAAGGTAATACAACAACTTCAAATAGCTCAGGCGCCTTCGGGGACCCAAACTCGAACTTAATTGGTGTTGGCATCTTTGCAGAGGCTGGTGTTTCAAACTCAAGTGGTATGGACATGTTTACCTCGGCATCTTCAGAAGGCTGAATCTGGACTACAATTAGATTAAGGGTGACTGTTGGTTTCTTTGTATCGTCGCCTTCTGAGATCAAACCGATTGATCCTTTGGGATCCCAATCATCCTCTATTTCAATCATATGAACACCTCCACCCTTGTGGTCCGGTAGAGGGTTATTGCGGACATTCGGGGTTGGCTCCTTTGCCACGATGATCTGTTGTCAATCAAAGTCTG
>NW_017671774.1:78714-155828 GCF_001879085.1 Nicotiana attenuata
TCACCCTTTTGGAGGTATTCCATGAGCCATAGTTGGAGTAGCAGATTCAACCCTCGAAATGTTTGGCTCCCTGTTGACACCTTTCTAGGGCTCGGTATATTTCTGCAACGATCATTGGCACAAGACTGAATGGCTGTCCGTCAATCCTTCCATTAAGGTTTTGGTGACCATGGCTAGTCTGGTATGGATTCTTGCTTTCTTCACTGGAAACACTATCATCCCCAAGAAGCAGAACATGAAGACAAAGACCCTTCGATGGATATGCCCCAATGATGTGAGGGCGAACTCGTCAGGATAAGTACGGTAAGATTTGCTGTGACCGTACCTTTCGTACAAATAGTCAAAGGGAATGTACGACTCCTTCAAACATGTCAAGTCGGGATTCTTCTTTAGACCCATCATTTTGAGAAAACCCCTACCTTTGCGGTTTTCCGGCATTAGCAAACCCGGAGTTTCCCACGGTATCCCAGCTAGTCCTCCTATTTCCTCAAGCAAAGGTGTCATCTCAATGTCTCCAAAGCGGAATACCGACCTATCATAATCCCAAAACAGAGTTGCAGCTTCTATAATTTTGTTGTTGGGTTGAATTTCTAGGAGAGAAGGTAGATTTCCTAGATACTTCCTAACAAGAGCTTGATCGCTGGAATGAAGATCTCCCCACCAGTTTAGCAATTTGGGGTGGATGTTGGTGACCATGCCGAATCGGGGACTTCGTGCCTCATTTCTGTAAGACAAAAGTGTTAGAACCTTACCCCCACCAGACTCGACTATTAATATCAACAATTAGCATAAGAAGCACTTAGTTCTCCAAATGAATGCACAGAACGTGGTAGTGTCCGTTTGGGTTTCAAGAAAACCCAGTGGACTTTAGACAAGGCTATCTTAAAGAGTCATTATGCGGACAACATAACTGACTTGGCTAGGTTAGACAATGATGCATGCACAATTAAACAGAGTAGGGTTTCTATGGGGTAATAGACTGGTACCCTTGAGCAGACAACTCAAGAGGGAAAGGCACGGAACCGTCGACTACACCGTTGATCGACTGGTTTTACCGCAAATATGCCTTTGCCGGATTTAGGGGGTGATAATATCGGAAGGGAGCAACCACTCATTATAAGCGTTGCTATGGTATTTTGTTTGGCACGAGTGGAATATGATGTTGAAAAATACAATTATAATAATTAACAAGTTGTCATGTATTTGCACGTTCATAAAGTAATAATTACAACAGTTTCTCATAATTTGCAACAGTATTAAAGGAAAGCGATAAAGGAAAGCATTAAGAGAAATAAAGAAAAGAAACAAAGAGCCAAGTCAGTTTCGTAGTAGAAGAAAGAATAAATACTTAAAGGCATTTAAACAAGTAAAGACATATAAAGAAGCATAAAGTCACGAATAGCATGAAATGGTAAAAGCCTTAAAGAAGTCCCAGCAGAGTCGCCATGCTGTCGATGCCCCCTTTTTCTCGCGAAATCGGGTTTATGATATTTGGGACAACTCATTTCCTTTTGGGAATTGGGTTTGCAATTTTGAAGAGTCGCCACCTAATGATTAAGTTCATTAGGACACTAAGAAGAAATTTGATTTAGAAAACCAGAGATTGGGTAAGGGCTTGAAATTATCTCGAGGGGAAAGTGTTAGGCACCCCTCAAGATCCACTAGTGTGGTTCCCGGCCATGCTACAATTGTGACTTCAAGTACAAACAACAAGTAAACAAGAAAGAATTGTAAATACTAGATAGCTTTCACATAATGGTTGCAAACAACAGAAGTACAAGAAATTAAAGAAGTTGAAATTTGGAAGAAAGCAGTTTTAGAATTCTAAAAAAAAAAGAACACACATGTAAAGGGGAAGGGGTTCGCACATAATTAATGCAAGTAATCGGAAAAAAAGGTGAAAGAAGCGGAAGTTTTGGGTAGAAAACAGTACTGAAAATTAAACAAGTAAAAGGGAGGTTTTTTTTACATAATTGATGCAAGTAATTGAAGTAAAAGAGGTTAAAGAAGCTGAAAATTAAACAGTTTTTAAAATTCTGAAAATATAGACAAGTAAAGGGAAGGGGGGTCCTAGGTTTATAAATAATATGGATCACCCCACACAACAACCGGTAACCGTTTATACACGTGGTGTTATCGCGTGGTCATCATATCCATATCTACCATTCCCTACCCCGTTAAGGTATTAAAGCGCGGAATGGTCTTGTTACTTATTGCATGCTATTACCCGTCCCAATCCTATCAGTCCCGGAGGCATTTGGGGATACTAGTCCTAAAGGGGAGGGAGATTTGGGCTTTTCAGAGTTTAAAAGGATAAAATTCTAAGGCGACAAACAAAAGCACATAAAGCAGATGTGGGAGACACATAAAAGTTAAAAGGGCTCAGACAGGCCTCCTCACTTAGAGAGAGATTGTTTAGCATGTCTTGCACGTACTGGTTATGGTCTGAATTAAACTTAAAACGTCAAGGCAGGCTGATTTATTACATATTTTCAGATAAGAAGTCCGAATTAGGCCTGCCTGCTGGTTGTAATTATCAAAGACTGGTGCAGTTAATTAATTACCTAATGGCTTGCCTAGGTGAAACCTATAGGCATGATATCTAATAATGCAGGAGTACTGATTTTTAAGGAAGGCTTGCTGATTACAGAAAAAACATAAGCTTTGCAGGTATTGAGGCCTGATATTTACTTATTTTAGACTTAGGTGAAATAGGCGATTCAGATTAGTTGGTTACTCCTATAGGCATGCTTTCTAAGTGTTATTGATATTAAAACGTTTATAGAAATGCAGGAGTCTTATAGACATGATTTCTAAAATGCTGAAAAACCTATAGACAGGATTTCGAGGACGCATAAATGAAAACGGGATACGATCGCAGAAGTAAATACCTAAGAGCATGATGTCTATCTTTATGCATACATGAGTGTCCCTCCCCTTTTCACTATAAACCTCATAAGTTATTACAAATTATTACAGCCCAGACTGAATAAAGAAAATAAAATTATATTAGAAATTAGAGTACAACTAAGGAGAGTCTGATTCAGACTCCAGGTCTGAAACATGAAATAAACCAACTCCAAAGATCCAATTTCCAAAGCCTTTCTCATTTTTTTGGGTGTGTCAGAGTTCCCAGGAGCTTCATGAACTCCGGGCAGTGCTTACACCCAAATATATTGCCGAATTAAATTATAGTGCAGTGTAGAAGTGCCAGCCCTCAAATGTCCAAGTTCAGAGGGAACTCAAGGTCCCAAAGCAAGGCTCATAGGAGGGGGGCAGAACTTAGAGGAATGAGTGTAAGTGCAATAGAGGGGATTCTGGGGAAAACCAAGACAGGCTGGTGGTGATATCCAACAATTGGAAGTGCTGGCACACCCAACCAGCCTGTTAGCCACATTGTTTGGGAGTTAGGATCCTTTGAAGGATCAAGCACAAACATGGACAACAATTTGGATGCTGCCATGCCTGAACCTTAACTCAAACGCATAGAGGGAATAGGGGTACAGGAATTCACGATAGAAACATGTTCCAAGAAATTGACATTGCTGATTAACATTAAACATATGCAGTAATGCAGCCAGGGGTGTAGGGATTCACAGTAGAAACATATGCAAGGGAATTGACTTGCTAATTAACATTAAACATAAGTAGTAAAACAGACAGGGATGTAGAAACTGTAATGTAAACACATTGGGATGAGGCTAAAACTTAAATTAGAACATACCAGTTTCAGGGAAACAAGAAAGTAAAAGCAGTAGTCTTGTAAAGCCAAATTGCAAGCAAATAGTCAGAATATCTCAGAAGAGAGTGGAGTGTTGGGTGAAGTGTAAGAGTATTGAAATTGAAAGTAAGTAATGTATGTTAGAGTATTGAACTCCAGGTTGTTAAAGTGCTGAAAGGTCATGCCCTTTATAGTGCAGAAAGCAAGTAAGAAAAAGGTAAGAAAATAGTTTTGAAATCAATTACATAAGGTCTCCCTTTAATTAAGGGATTCTGATTTCAAACGGGCAGAATAAATAAGGAAAGAATTTGCTCAAAAATCTTCTCCAAAGTAGTACAAGAAGGGCAAATACACAGAAGCTATTTAAGGAAAGAGTTTGATAGCAACACGGTTTGTGCAAATAAGGAAAGGCAATCAATCAACAGCCAGTAAAAATCAGAAATTGAGTTTTGGTATGAATGAATCCAACCAGAAAAGGTGAAGAAAGGTTTAATTAAAGAAAATCAGTAACAATCAATCGAACCTTATTAAAAGGAATTTTGAATCAATCACAAATTGGCAAAACCTTTTTTGAAGGAAGAATTCCTCATATATAAAGCATACAGACATGTCAAACAAGAAAGAACTGTCATGCTAATTAGAAAGAATCTAGTATAGAAAAGTTCAGAGTCACAAGCAAAGAGGCTCAAATTCAGTACATAGACTCAGACTTAGTTTGAGAGAATTCAGGGTTCCATAATAGAACCCTAGTCCACACACAAGATCAAACTCGCCAAAAACCCCAAATCCTAGGGTTTTCAACTCGAATCAGATGCAGAGACGAGAAGACAAATAACTGAAACAGGCTCAGAGGTCTCTTTCAGAGACTCATGAGAGAACAAACAGGTAAAATAGCAGGTTCGAAACAAACATAGTGAAAAGCTGATTTGAAACATAAAGAACATGTTTTAAGAAGCTTGGAACTTAAACAAGTTCAGAAGATAAAGAGGCAATATAAACTTAAGGAAACAGTAGATGAAACATGTTTAGAACTCAAACAAAGGTCCAGTAAAGACAAACAAAGGACTAATAGCTTAGTGGAAAAATACAGTAAAGGAACACAGGGGTATCGAAAAGCCTGGCAAAAGAACACGTAAGATAGACATGTGAAAGCATGATATAGAAACCAGTAGAAGGAAGAACGGAGCATAATAGAAAAACATGCATAATAAAGCAAACATAAGAACATAGGAGAAGAACATGCGAGGTAGAAAAGAGAACATAAAAACATAGCATAGACAGATTCACACAAAGAAAAGAAGAAGAGGAGTCAGAAAACATTTTAAAACTTTTTTAGAAACCCTAAATCGAAGAGAAACAAATTTTGAAAGAAAAGATTGGGGAAAACGTTTTAAAACTCCAGTAGAACACAGATATAGCATAGATCTAAGGAAACAAACAGAGAAAACCTCGAATAGCTTAGGGTTTCAGAGAAACCCTAGAAATGAGAAAGGCTTGGAAGAAAGTCCGATCTTGAGTCGGAGAGGTCAGAAATAGGCTCCTGATGCTTGGATACGCCGGAGCGAGGCCGGAGAGGCCTCAAAGCCATGGATCTGAGAAGATTTGAAAGAACACCATCGAGGTCAGACCTCGAAACTTCGAACACCCAGGGTTTAAAGGTGGAGGGGGGTGAGTACAGGCCATCCATGGCCTGAGAAGCCATGGATTCCGGTGAAAGTGCGGTTGAAAAGGGCAGAAGATGACTAGGGTTCCGAGGAACCTTCGAGAGAGTTTTGGGAGAGGAGAGTGTTTGAAGGCGGCTGAGAGATGGAAATGAGGGGATTAGGGTAGGGTTAGGTGAATTAAAAAGGCAAGGGCTAATCGTGGCCGTTGATCAAAATGATCAACGGCCTGGATTAAAAGATTGACCGGGCGGGTTGATTGATTGGGTCGGGGGTCGGGTTAAAATTGAAATTGGACCGGTCCAATTGGGGGTTAAGATTGGGTCAATTGGAGGGTCAATTTTGGCTATAATTGAAACAAATTGGGGCTATATATTAAATAGCCAGTTTTTCCCTTTTTATTTTATGAAAATAATAAAAATAATTTTAAAAACAAATTAAAAGTACTGGATCAATTAATAATATATAAATATTAATTTAAAAATATTGGAACCAATTTCATAATTATAAAATGCTATTAATCCTCAAAGTAGGCTAAAACTGCAATTATAAGCAATTTGACCTTTTAAAAATACCAAATAAATTTGTAAAAATGTATAAAAATTACTATAGCTATATTTGGTAAAAATAAGTTATTCACCAAGATGATAATTTGGGAATAATTATTGGTTTTTTATACTGCTAAAATGGACAATAAATTGGTTTAAAAATCTTTTAAAAAATGGAAAAAATACTAAAACACTTGGGCATGTTTATATATGCATATATATGTTATTTTGAAAGTATTTTGTATATATAAAAAATATACAGGAAAAAATTGGGTATCAACACTTGCTGCCGATGAATTGTTTTCCATTGTCACACCTAATCTCGGCAGGTATCCCGAACCGGCATATGATGTGGTCCCAAATGAAGTCGATAACTTCTTTTTCTCTGATCTTCTCGAAGGCCCGTGCTTCCACCCACTTATAAAAATAATCGGTCATAAACAGAATAAATTTGGCTTTACTTGGGGCCGTCGGTAGAGGGCCGAGTATATCCATCCCCCATTTCATGAAAGGCCATGGGGATATGACCCAATGGAGTTGTTCTCCAGGCTGTTGGATCGTTGGTGCGAATCGTTGACACTTATCATATTTTCTGACAAATTCCTTAGTATCTTTTTCGATGCTATCCCAGTAGTAACCTGCTCTAATAACTTTGCGAATTAAGGACTCGGTGCCGGAATGATTCCCACAAGTGCCTTCGTGGATTTCTGGAAGGACATAATCGGTGTCCCTTGGCCCCAAACATACCGCCAATAGCCCGTCGAACGTTCTCCTATACAATGTTCCATCCTCATCTAATGCAAATCTAGTTGCTTTGGCTCGTAAGGCCCTCGATTCTTTGTGGTCCGATGGGAGTTTTCCGTTTTTCAGATAGTCAATATACTTATTCCCCCAGTCCCATGTCAGACTTGTTGAATTTATCTCGGCATGACCCTCTTCTATCACAGACCTTGATAATTGGACAACGACCCCCGGGACGATGTCATCTTCTTCGACTGAAGCTCGCAGATTGGCAAGCGCATCGACCTCGCTGTTTTGTTCTCAAGGCACATGATCCAAAGTCCACTCCTTGAAGCGGTGCAGAGTTACCTGTAGCTTATCCAAGTACCGTTGCATTCTATCCTCTCGGACCTCAAAACTTTTGTTCACTTGGTTTACAACCAATAGAGAATCGCATTTGGCCTCGATGATTTCTGCTCCCAAGCTTTTAGCTAGCTCAAGACCTGCAATCATAGCCTCATACTCGGCCTCATTGTTAGTTAATCTTGGAGCTTTAATAGACTGCCTAATGATATTGCCGGTGTGTGGCTTCAAGACAATGCCAAGCCCGGATCCTTTCACGTTCGAGGCACCATCTGTGAAGAGGGTCCATACCCCCGATGTTGTACCAGAGCTCAACATGAGTTCTTTCTCTACTTCGGGTACGAGGGTCGGCGTGAAATCGGCCACAAAGTTAGCTAGGATTTGAGACTTGATGGCCGTTCGGGGTTGATATTCGATATCGTACCCGCTAAGCTCGACGGCCCATTTGGCCAATCGGCCCGATAGTTCGAGCTTATGCAAAACATTTCGAAGGGGGTAAGTGGTTAATACATGTTGACACTCAGTTTTGTCCTTCCATACCCGAATTTAACCCACAGAGCTGCTATTTTACTTTAAAAGGTTATGGTGATACTTATAACATTTTTTTTATATTATGACCGCCCCCCCAAAAATCCAACCAAGCTTGTTGTGCCCAAAGGCCAACATTCTTGACCTATTAGCCTTCACCGAAGACCCCTCTCAAATTACCTTGGCCCAATAAATTAATCTCAAACCAAATTCTCAAATCTCTTTACGTGAACAACCCAGTTTTGTCGTCGACATCCCTTGCTCCTCTCTTTGATATTTTATTTATTCTATTCTTAATCCTTCTCATTTACCATCTTTTTCCATTTTTATTTTATTTCCTTAATTCATCTCCTCTGTTAAGCTCCCTATGAAACCGTAACTTTCCTCAATTTCGGGCTCAGACTATCGTTTTATTTTGGTCAAGATTGCTACGTATATCTCAGAGTGATTGTTCATTTGGAAAGAATACCATGAAGATTTGAATAAATTGTTTTGAATGAATCTGGACAAGTTATGAGGTATTTTAGCCTCTCTCACTTGGTCGTTCAATCTTGAACTGCAAATGGCAAAACCTTTGTTCCGCTTTAGGGTCTGTTAAATTGATTTTCCGGAATCAAAAAACTAGACAACCCTTTAACACCATTTTTTCCAGAATCAAAACTCTCGTCCCTTTCCTTTGCTAATATTTTTCCGACTTGCAAAACAAAATCAATTACTACTATTTTTTCCATATCTGCTTTATACTTTATTCACTCGTGTTTCTCAATTGCTGGTCTTTTCCATCGCTCTAGCTTTCTTGTTTTTTTTTTGCGATTTGTTGGCTGGAAGTCAAAGTAGTGTTTGATTGAAATGCATGCCACGTTAATTACCAGGTACGTCATTTGAATCTCTGTATGTGCTTAACAATACTTGTGTGTCGTGATTTATGAACCACTAAAGATCCTGCCTTTAGGAACTAATAATGAAGGTTGATAATCTATTTTTTTTTTTATGAGAGCTATTCAGTTGTCGTGTTCTTGCATGATTAATTACCAAATAACGGAATATGGTAGTAGGAAGTGATAGATTTTCATGTAAATTTGTTCTCCAAATGGGACGCATGTGTTCTGTATGCATTCTGGTTGTGTTTGAGACTACAGGAGTTTTTTTTCGGAGTATTAGGCCAATATCGGAGTCACCTGGGATTGAAAGGAGGCTCAAGAATGCCTGTTTGCAGCCTTGTCATGCCTGAAGCCTTTATAGTTAGTTTAATTGTAGCTCTATCTTTGTAGTGACTTTGTAAAGACATTATAGCAAGGCTGCGCTAATTGCTATTTGTGTGCCTCTTTCTTTGTCTTTATGTTTTAAGAGCATGCTTAAATAATTTATATTTTACTAAACCATTAGATATCATGCCTATAGCGATTACTTAATAAAAGAAAAAAAAATCATCAGATTTCCTATGTGCTATCTATATGATAAGAGAACTGGTCAAGTTTTAATCCTAAGTAGCAACGTAGACCGTTTAACCTTTTAAAGCATCCTTTTAATTTTCTGAAGTTCACTGCCTAAATTTACAAGTATTATTTTAGGGAAAATCTCACTTTATACCCATCAAACTATTTACCCTTAAATATCCATACCTAAACTATTTACTTTCCCTACCTATGCAATCATACTATTTACCCGCCCACATTGGAATACCTATGCATCGAATTACTGTTGTGTATCTAGCAACTGGTATTTATACATGTGACAAGACGATTTGCGTGATGACAGAAGCTGAGTCCATGCATGGTTCCCAATATTGTGAAGTTCTTCGAAAGTTTGTCACTGGACATTTCACATAGATGTAGTTTCGAAGTGCCATAGCATGATGCTTCATAAGAATCAGGTACCAGCCATTCAAATGCTACGTTCAAGAATTATAAGCTCTCAAGTACAGATATGTGTTGTTCATCATAAACGAATCTGCAAAGGTTTCTGCTGTCTTGAGGGCACTCTCTCCTTTGGAGAATTGCAGTTCTACTCAGGTGCAAGAACTGATCTGTAGGAACAGTCTTTATTCGATCACCACTGTGTTATTATAAGCAGGTGTGCTGAATCAAATCGATCCAGCACTGCAAGAATCAAATCGATCCAGCACTACTCCATTGGTCTCCAATTAAATGTAGCTGATATTATTCTTTGATGTGTAGATTGTACCTTTGATGCTGGTTTTTGGAGATTTATTGTACAAAAATTTAAATCCACCATTAACGGACCTTGAAGTTTGAAACTCATAACTTGGTTTGTTTGAGTTTTTAATTGTTTTCATCCGATCCTGTGTGGGTTAGTTTGGAAAGTTGATTGGAGGTTGTAGCTAAAGTTTTAGTCAATTTGGTGGAGATTTTATAGTAAATTTTAGAAATTTGGGTTGAAATATAGTTGAACCAGAGAAGAAGACGAATTTGTATTGTATACCCAAATAGTATACAAATATACCATTTTAGTATACAATTCATTCCAACTATATACCCTATTAGTATAGCTATATACTATATTGGTATCATATGCTAGTTGAATTATTTTTTGGTTGTATTAGCTGCATTTAATTGGTACAATATTTGATTTTCTTTTAATAATAGTAATATAGTACAATATCTTGAAATACCTTATTATATTAATATGTGGTACACTATTTTTTATTTTTCTCTTTATGCACGTGTGTTATGTAATAGTAGTATAGTCATATAGTTGCCGGAAATTAACTAGTAAAACTGTATACCATGTTGGTATAGTTATGTGCCATATTGGTATCATATGGTAGTTTGAACTATTGTTTTGGTTGTTTTTAGTCTGTCATTTTTAAGTTAATTACTATTATGAAATTATTTATATCAACATGAGTTGCAATAATGCTAGAATTTTTGTGTGCCGATGGACATAAATTATGTGTATTAATAGTTTTTATAATTATAGGCAATTGTTGGAACGGCCCCATACAACTATATACCCTCTTAGTATACGAAATGAGCAAGTTGTTTTGCGAATATTTAGCTTGCAATACGAACATGTAATTTTCTCATACTTTTATTGCGTCCTTTAATGTTTTGAGTCGCAGATAGTTGCAGCAATATTCTAGAGAAATCATATGCTCTGTTGGTATACATATATACCATATTGGTATCACATGGTACTAGAAGTCTTTTTCGCTACTTATACTTTTGTTCTATTTTTTAATATTTTATTATCATTTTTATTCTAACTAGTATATATGGAGATTTGGTTGCCGTAGATTATGTTTTCTTGCTCTATAACTGGTTGTATTACTGCTAATGGTAGAGTGTGTATTGATATTTATAGGGAAGGAGATCAAGGTTTGCATGGCAATCACGTGTTGATTCTTAGAATTTGATTATGTAATTTATGGTGCTCAACAACGGTCAATGTGATATTCAGTGTATTAGATCAAGTGACAACTGATATTATTTCAGTTTAATAATTGAATTTAAAAAATGAGAAAGAAAAATAAAATAAAAGGTATATTTTACTAGTTATATTAAAAAAAGGTGAACAAATATTTACTATATCAATTATTTTTCTTTGTATAAAAAAAGAATAATAAAAAATAGTGAAAACAGTAAATGAAATTAGATTATGAAGGGAAAAAGAATATAAAAAAAAAGTTAAATGAAATTAGAAAAGGAAAAAAGGAAAAAATAAGAAGAAAATGAGAAAAAAGAAAAGCAGAAAAGAAAAAAAAAGAAAAAGAAGAAGAAAAGAAGCATNGAAATAAAAAAGAATTGGAGAATAAAGAAAAAATACCCTACAAAAACTACTATGGGTAGGAAATGTAATTAGTTTATGGGTAGAAAAACAAATGGGTAGACAAGGATAAATAGTTTTATTTTTGTGGGTAACTGTGTCATAATCCCATTATTTTAGTCCATTTGAGCTCTATTCTAGTGCTGAAACTATTTTGCAAGTACTTGAGTCTATTTTAAATTATTCACAAGAATTGGAACATATTTCTAGCTCTGAAATCATTTCTTTCCTATAAGCACTTTAGCACTATTTTGCTATATTTTAAATCTGAAATTTTTACACCAACGAAAAAATCGAGATGAATTTTGCAAGTATTTTTGGCCATTCAATCTTATCATTTACTTAATTTTTTTTTTTTTTTTTTGCATCAGCACGTTTATCCCCCTTGGCTTTACAAACTTTTGATGGTAATGTGTTCTTAGTTATACATATTGGTCATTAAAAGATTTAAGTTACCTTTATAAATATTCTTCTATGCTTACTATTTTAAATACGTCTTTTTACCATACATATTCTTCAACTATTTTGCAATTATCTTAAGATTTATTTATTTTCACCACCTTATAAACTAATTGCTTAACTAATTCGGAGGCCAACATGAGCCCTTACTTGCCTTATGTGTTATTTGTTTAAGTTCTAATGTGCTCCCTTTTATGTGACGCTAATAAGAATAGAAATAGAAACTTGAGATTTTCTTTAAGTCTAGAACCATCCCTTTAGAATAGTGTCCAAAGCCTCCTGGACTATAGTGAAGGGACGGGTAGATATGAATTAAGACACGATTTAGAATTAATTAGTGCGCTCTTAGGTTAAAAACTTAAAGATAGTAACGAGGGTAGCGGACATGATATACAAATTGCCCGAATAGCCGTTGCACTATTGGCTATAAAAGTCTTAGCAGACTTTGCATGGGAGTTGATCCATCAGGCTTAAAAATTTAGGTCCCCCTTTTATGTAATTAAGTAGGCTTTTTACAATTTACAATTCTTACATTTTTTCGTTACTAGTTTTATCTAATTGCTTTTAATTGATGTATATACTTGACCACTTAGGATTAATTCACAAATCAGCAACTTACATCCTAGTTTAACCCAATAATCCCACATAGTTTAAAGTTCGGCCCGGAACCACATTTGTGGACCTCGAATAGTGCTTAACACCTTCTCTTTGAGGTAATTTGAACCCTTACCCGATCTTTGGTGACACGGACTAGTTAAAATAGTGTTATCTGTAAATAGGTGCCCTAACGCACCTTAAAATCGTTAGGTGACGACTCTTCTCTTTTAATCCCATTTAAAGAGTTGTCACATGTCGAAACCCGCTTTCGCGAGAAAATGGGGGCGCGACAATACACATATAGGATGACAATAAAAAATGGTTTTAACTTTTGAGATGCGCTTATCAATGCAAGTGCTAATTTTTCTAAGTGAAGGTACCTAGTTTCAGCGTCTCCTAGAGTACGGCTCACGTAATAGATAGGAAATTGCGTACCTTGCTTTTTTCAAACCAATACCCCACTTACGGCTATCTCCGACACTACCAAGTAGAGATAAAGCCTTTCATCTATCTTCGGGGTGTGAAGCAAAGTCGGGCTCGACAAATACCGCTTCAATTCTTCTAAGGCTTGTTGGCATTCCTGGGTCCATGCAAAATTCTTCTTCTTTTTGAGCAAGGAAAAGAAACGGTGACTTCGATCTGATGACCTTGAAATGAACCGGCCCAAAGCAGCTATTCGACTCGTCAACCTTTGCACGACTTTCACGCTATCCACTACCTTGATATCTCCGATGGCCTTGATTTTATCGGGGTTAATCTCGATACCTCGATTTGACACCATGAAGCCAAGGAATTTGCCCGAACCAACTCCGAAGGCACATTTCTCCGGGTTAAGCTTCATGTTGTATTTCCTCAAAATTGCGAATGTTTCTTGCAAATGAACTAAATGGTCTTCTGCGCGCAGCGACTTAACCAACATATCATCAATATAAACTTCCATTGTCTTACCTATTTGTTCTTTGAACATTTTGTTAACTAGGCATTGGTACGTAGCTTCTGCATTTTTTAGCCCGAAGGGCATTACGTTGTAACAATAAGTTCCAAACTTAGTAATAAACGAAGTCTTTTCCTGGTCCTCCGGGTTCATCTGAATCTGATTGTACCCGGAGTAGGCATCGAGAAAGGTTAGGATCTCGTGGCCAGCTGTGGCATCGATCATACGACCGATGTTTGGCAAGGGAAAAGAATCTTTTGGACATGCCTTGTTCAAATCCTAATAATCTACGCACATTCTAAGTTTATTTCCTTTTTTAGGAACTACAACTACGTTGGCTAACCACCCGGGGTACTTTACCTCCCGAATAGACCCTATTTTCAGAAGTTTAGTTACCTCGTCCTTTATGAAGGCATGCTTTACCTCGAACTGAGGCCTCCTTTTTTGCTTCACGGGTTTGAACCTTGGATCAGTGCTTAGGCAGTGTGTGGTGATTTCCGGTGGAATCCCTGTCATATCCAAGTGGGACCAAGCAAAGCAATCCATATTATCAATAAGAAATTGAATGAGTTTTTCCTATGTTCGAGGGTTAATCCCGTTCCCAGGTATACCTTTTTCTCGGGCATGTACTCGATCAAAATGACCTACTCCAGCTCCTCGATAGTTGATTTGGTTGCATCGGATTCTTCGGGAACGACGAGGTTCGAGGAGTAAGAAAATCCTCATCTTCGTTTTCGATTACCTGGTGCCCCGGCTCCATCGAGGCTGAAGGCGGTAATTGCTTTTTGGCGGTCTTCTTATCTTTAGTGTTTGACTTCTCCGAGGTCGAAGGCTCTGGAGTCGGCACCACTTCTTCGATTGAAAACATCTCTTTTGCTGCATGCTACTCCCCGTAGACTGTTTTTACTCCTTCCTCTGTTGGGAACTTCATCATCTGGTGAAGAGTCGAGGGCACTGCTCTCATGTTGTGTATCCATGGTCTCCCGAGGAGTGCGTTGACATGGAACTTTGTATTTTCTATGGTCCCGGTTACGTTTACTGGCAAGACAATTTCTCCCTTTGTTGTTTCGCTTGCCATGTTGAAGCCATTCAGGATCCGGGATGCAGGTACAATCTGATCTTGTAGGCCGAGTTGTCACGACCCTCGATTTGATTATGTTTGCTGAGCTACCTGGATCCACTAAAATACTTTTAACTTGAATTTTATTCAAAAGGATAGATATTACCAGGGCGTCATTGTGAGGCTGAGATATGCCTTCTGCTTCCTCATCACAGAATGATAAGATGTCCTCGGGCACATAGCTCCGAGTTCGTTTTTCTCTGGTGATTGACACTTTGGTGCGATTGAATACAGGTTGTTAAAGGACGTCGACTCCGCCAATGATCATGTGGATTACATGTGGTTCTTCTTGTTCGTTTTCCTTGCATCTCTCTCCCTGAAGTGATTCTTAGCCAGATCACTTAGGAATTCTCGAAGGTGGCCCTCGTTGAGTAACCAAGCCACTCCTTCCCTCAACTGCCTGCAATCTTCCGTTCGATGACCATGTGTGCCATGATACTTGCACATCAAGTTCAGGTTTCTTTGAGAAGGATCGGTCTGTATTGGCCTGGGCCACTTGGTGTCTTTGATTCTCCCAACAGCTGAGACAATCCCTGATGCATCTATACTGAAGTTGTACTCTGATAATCAAGGAGCCTCGGTGGGGTCAGTGTGCTTGTCGAACCCACTCTTACTCATAAGTCCCCGAGAACTTTGGCCACGATCATTTCTCCGATCGCTCCGAGGAGTGTTACGGCTTGGGCCGCTGTTTCTTCAGTCGGTATATGGTTGATACCGTTCTTTGATGAATCTTGATCCCCGATCTATGTCCCTCGGGGGCTTGGCTGCGAATCTATTAGGATGAACTGAACTCGAGGGGGCTCCCAACTGATCGTCTTCGATCCTGATTTTTGACTAGTAACGTTTGTGTACATCCGACCATGTCACTGCTGGATATTCGATCAAGTTCTGCTTTAACTGTCGAGATGCAATCGAGCTAATTTCATTCAAACCCTACATAAAGGCCTGTACTGCCCAGTCGTCGGAGACCGGTGGCAGTTCCATTCTTTCCATCTGAAACCTGGACACGAACTCCCTTAACATTTTGTCGTTCCTTTGTTTTATTTTGAAGACATCCGATTTCCTCGTGGCCACCTTCATGGCCCCGGCGTGGGCTTTAACGAAGGCATCTGCTAACATAGCAAATGAATCAATAGAGTTAGGAGCTAAGTTGTGATACCAAATCATAGCTCCTTTCGAGAGTGTTTCCCCAAAATTTTTCAACAACACTGATTCGATTTCACCATCATTCAAGTCATTTCCTTTGATCCCACAAGTGTATGAAGTAATATGTTCGTTAGGTTCTGTTGTTCTGTTGTACTTGGGTATGTCGGGCATGCGAAACTTTTTGGGAATGGGCATCGGTGCCGCACTCTGAGGGAATGGTTTTGTATGAATTTTTTGGCGTCTAAACCTTTCAAAATTGGAGGTGCCCCCGGTATTTGGTCTATACGGGAGATATAGGTCTCTACTTTTTTATCATTGTCTTCAATTTTCTTTTCTCAGGACTCGATCCTCTTGGTGAGCTCTTCGAGTATTTTCATAATGGTAGGGTCAGTCCCCGAGCTATCTCCATTTGGTCCTTCCGGCGTTGGTTCAGCACGTCGATTGTTTTCATGTTCAGCTACACTCGGGGTCTTATCTGACTTTGAAGTTGAGCGATGGGGATTTGTTGAGCCTGCAACATCTCAAATATCACTTGGAGGCTAACTCCTCCATCTCCTGCTCCTGGCGTTCCTTGGTCCCCTGGTCGAGCATCCCTGCGTACGCTCCCTTCGGGGTCTGTGCCTAGGCTTGTGTTTATAGCAATATGAGAACCAACATCAACTGGTTCTATGTTTGGCACTTCCCCAAGGTTTATCGTTGGTACACCGACCCCAACATTGTTGTTTTCTCCAAGACCCTCATTGTCATGAACAAGTGCGTTTTGTGTGCTAGACATGCTTAAGCCTGAGAATCAAAAGATCTTGACAAGAAAAAGTGTAAAGATAACGTGTGTAACGAGAATCAGTAAAGAAATAATCACTATTATCTTTAGCCCCACGGTGGGCGCCAAACTGTTTACCTCGAAAAATACGAGTAACAATTAAATTTGATTTGTGATTTTAAAGTTACGTGATTTAGTTCAATACCAATTAGAAATCAAGAAATATGAAGTAGGAATGGAAAATGACAAGTGAATCAAACAAATAATACTTGACAGTGGTGACCTCGAGATGGGCTGAGAGCAATAAAATAAGAAAAGTAAAGTAAGAACAATAGAGCTCAAGGACAATGCTGATGAACAATAGGCGAAAAAGGCAGAGAGTATATTATTTTCTCCGTCAAAGATGGTCTTACAAATGATTGGGGTCCCTTTTATATAATAGGGGAATCCCTAAATAAGGTATATTTTCATTTACAGTAAGGAATATTCTTGGTACTGCTGTCTAACCGCCTAGTACGGAATAGTACAATCATATTCCGGGATTTGCGCCATGACCTTGGGGACATGGCTGGAATCTAGCTTGCTTTGGTACAAATCCATAACGGTACTATTTCGGAGTTGGGCATACTCGGGCCTGGTATTCCTCGTACTCCTATCCCGGACATTGCGCTTTGTCTTCGAGCTTGATTTTGATCCACTGGTCTCGAATCTCGACATCTCCCGAACTCGGGCCCAGGACGGACCCTCGAGCCTACAAAACGGAGGCATACGATTTTGACCGTATACAATGACAATGTTTTTCCATAGCATTCATTTGAAAAAATTGTTACCTAAATTTTGTGACTTACATGTTACCAAATTAAGGAGTACCACTATTCAGGATTTAATTTGTGTTTGATACATAAATTTCATGATAATTGTGACATACATTGATAATAGTTGGCCGAGTGATTCTTGATGCTTGTTGAAATTGGTGGTTGGCATAAAAAAATTTCAAAACAACCTTGCGGCTAGTTGCAGTCCAGAAATGTATGCTAAAGAATATTTCCCATTGTGTTACACGCCAAATAATCTAAGAACTCTGAAAACCCAAGATGAAACATAATAAAATAGTATTTTATGAAAGAGAGTGAAAGTTATTTTATGAATATAAGCATCCATGATGTTTAACTGCAAGATTATAGTGTGCCACCTGAAAACTAAGAACTTTCTTATTAACAGTGCAATCAATCCACTTAAAACTAACCAAATACATTCATGATGAACCAACAAATAGCTGTATTTTATAGTTCACAGATCTGTTTTTCAAACTTAGCAGTCGGAAGAAGAAAAACCTTAGTCATTGGTAAACAAATCTTGTAGTAAAATATCTTGCTTTCTAATTATTGTACAACTCAGAGATGAATTATATGATGTAACCTCCTTGCACTTTTATTTGTCCATTGTTGACTTTACGCTCCTTTAAGAAAAAATAAATGATTTATGTATTTTCCAATTTTATCCATAATAATGATAGAATTTCCAAAAGTCTTGGGAAATGATTTGAGGATTGAGTAGTTAATAATAGGGATAAAATAGGAATTTCTTTTTGTCTTTCTTTTGATTTAGTATAGTGGACAAGTAAAAGTGAAAATGTATTTTTCCTATAATGGACAAATAAAAGTGAACGAAAGGAGTAGTAATTTGTGAAGTTGTATAGTTTAGTGGTATGGTTGGAATTTTTCGCAAAATAGGTCTGAAATTCTATCTTTTTTTCACTTTTTCTTCTTCTCCCTTACCCGTACATGTAAAAAAGTTGGGGAAAAAAAAATGATGTAGCAAATTTTGTGAAAAAACAAAAAAAGATATGGCAGCGCATAGAAATATAAATAGAATATACAAAAAAGGTCCAAATATGCCCTTGTACTATAAAATTGAGCACATTTATCCTTCGTTAATACTTTAGTCCATATATGCCCTTACCGTCACATAATTGGTCCATATATGCCCTTTTCGAGACGGAATCCGCCCTCTTTCTTTAATTGTATTAAAGTGTATTACAAACACTATTTCTTTTTTATTAGTACTTTTTTTCTTTACCTTTCTCTTCTCTTTCTTCTTTTTTCTTTTCTTCTCTTTTTTTTTTCCTTTTTCTTTCTCCCATATCCGATTTCCTCCATTGATGATGCCTTCTCCATTCCGTCACCAATTTCACGTGATTTATTCCTAAAAGTCAAACCTACACCACCAAAAGCTTCCTAGCGAGAAGGCTCTAGTTCTTCCGAAAAGAAGGAGACAAAAATTGTCGGAGAAATTTTTTCGGTGGTGTTAATTTGCTGAAGGTAGGATATAGTTATTCAAATTTTGAAGGTGTTGTTTTCCGTGGAGCGTCAGATCTGAAGGGAACAAGACCTTCAAAATCTTAATAACCATATCCTACTTTCATCCAATTTAAACCACCGAAAAAAAATTTTCCGATAATTTTCATCTCCTTCAGGTCAGAAAAACCTGTTGGGTTTGTGATAGTAAATTTAGCAGGAATTCATGAGTTTTGTCAAGTGAAATTGGTGACGAAAATGGAGAAGCATTAGCAATGGAGGAAATCGGATATGGGAGAAAGAAAAAGAAAAAAGAAAAGAAGAAAGAAAAGAGAAAGGTAAATAAAAAAAAAGTACTAATAAAAGGAAATAGTGTTTGTAATACACTTTAGTACAATTAACGAAAGAGCTAATTAGTTAGGTGGATTCCGTGACGGTAAGGGCATACATGGACCTACTATCTGACGGTAAGGGCATATATAGGCTAAAGTATTAACGAAGGATAAATGTGCTCAATTTGATATAGTACAAGGGCATATTTGGACTTTTTCCGTAGAATATATGAAGGCAAAGTGAAATTTTAAGGAAGTTGAAGGGACATTAGCCTTATTTTTCTTTTGCTGTTCGAGTTGCTTTGCTATTTGAATGATATAATAAAATGTTTTAGCAAGGGAAAAACACCATATCAGAGTGGCGCAGCGGAAGCGTGGTGGGCCCATAACCCACAGGTCCCAGGATCGAAACCTGGCTCTGATATATATCTCAGTAGCAAGCCTCCACAATATTTTTGCCTGAATTTTGGTGTCTATAGTTTAGGGAATATTCAGTGGCCGGTCGGTTTTGGGCTACAATTTTAACAATTTGGGGCTTCTACTTCACCTTTTTTTATTATATATTATAGTTAATAGTTACCTTAAAAAGAAAATAATTAATGGTTACCTTTTAATTGAATATAATTCATACTTGTGTCCGACATTTGGTTAGTTTTTATTGTCTAGTTAGCAAGTCAAATTGGTTTTGATGATTTGGAGATATTCAATATTATTCATGTTAACGACCTAAACTTGTGTTCTATACATGTAACCATTATCAATAGCCTGCTTCTTTTTATATATTTTTCAATTTTTTTTGTTTTGTTTTTTAATATGCTATTTTCGAGGAAAGATAAAGTTGGTTACCTATAAGTGATTTAAGTAATTTTATGCACTGATGGCACACAATTATGTCCTTAATTATAAGTGATTATAATTAAATTTTAGTTCGTATCCTGATCAAAATGGAAACTGACATGGTACACCTGATTAAATTATAATGTCAATGTTTTTCCATAGCACTCATTTGAGAAAATTGTCACCTCAAATTTGTGACTTACATGTTACAGATAGAGTACCTCTACTTTGCAATATTTTAATTTTAACCACAATTCAGGATTTAATTTGCCTTTGATACATCATTTTCTTGATAATTGTGACATACACTGTGCTAATAGTTGGCCGAGTACCTGAGGAATTATTGGATGTAAATATGAATGTTAAATGTTTGGTCCTTAGTCTTTTTATAGCTAAACTATTGTCCAATTTAGAAACCAGACTTTTTTGAAAGCAGCTGTTGGGGCCATATGTTTCTGACCTTTAAATATCAGATACAGTGTTGTACATAATCGATGGATGCAAAGTTTTAAAGTGAATTAGTCTAATTCATCGTGTCCTTATCAAGTAATTGGTTATCTTAAATAATGTAAGCAAATTTGGAAGTCATAGGAATAGGAGGAATTAACGACAGGCTTCATAATATCATAATAGTGATTCTTGACAAGGTTGAATACATGAAAGTTTGATTTACTATATTAGGGTTTAAGTTTTATGTACTGTGGTGTAAAAAAATATTTACATAATCAAATCACTTAATAGGTAATTATAGATAAATTTCTTGATAAGCAATTAACTGATAATAATATAATAAAAATAATAACTAACTAGTTGTCACATTATACTGTGCGTGAGCATAAATTAAATCCATAATTCTAAGTTTCAAAGGTATATTAATGGCATGATTATCGGTACAACGTAACTCGATCAAGGTTAAAACATAATTCCTAATGACAGATCATTATTGTCACCTTTGGACGCGGCACTTAATTAATAATGATGTATGCGTAAGTTAAGACACGAAGTAGTAGATAATGTTTAATTTACTCATAGAATTATACATTTACTCTATTCTAACATAATTTTTTATTTTTAGTACAACAATTATAGTACTAGGAGGTACACATAATTTTTTGTTTATATAAAACGTATTGCATCCTAATAATTTAAACTTTTAAGTAGTGTGAGTAATTAATTTCGGTATGATATAAGAACATGTAGAAATCCTCAATTTGAATCCCTATCCATGAAAAAAAATAATATTTTCACGTGTCCATGAAAGAAATCAGCAATATATGTTGCGGAGAGCTAAAATATATAAATGCAAGTCTTCATTTTCTAACAATTTGAACTTTATTAGATGAAGTGATTTACATAATTCATGAACAAAGAGAGATGAAGCAAAAACTTAGATTGAAGTTAAACCTTTGCCTACTCTACTCTAGGGCAATGTATACTGATACCTACTACACTACTAGAAATTAATCCGGGTTTTAGCGACCACAAAAAGCGACCAACGTTGGTTTGTTTATGCAAAATACCGACCAAAACTCGTCCAAACAGGCTTGGTCGCTATTTTAGTGGTCGCTTTTGTATACCGACCTAAGTTGGTCGCTAATTACCGACCAAAGTTAGTCGGTAAATTAATTTAAAAAAAAATATTGCAAAAAAAAAAAAACCGACCAAAGTTGGTCGGTATTTCAATTATGTAATCAAAAGATTCACTGTTTGGGATCGAACCGGGGTGTGTACAGTGGCAGGATACTATTCTACCACTAGACCATTGGTGCATTTTGTTTTAAGATTGTCTTTTTATTTATTTATACTCTTTAATTGTATTTTCATATGAAAATAACCGACCAAAGTTGGTCGGTTTTATTAAAAAAAAAAAATTACCGACCAAAGTTGGTCGATTTTTAAAATGATCGGCCGATTTTACCGACCAAAGTTGGTCTGTTTTTTTAAAATTAATTTTTATTTATTTTAATTGCAAAAACCGACCAAATTGGTCGGTTTCGTAAAAAAAATGAAAAATGAAAATATTTTGAGCCGGTTTTTTTACCGACCAAAGTTGGCCGGGTTTTGCCGAATTTCTAGAGTGCTAGTAAATCGAAGTCCGAAGATCAATTATTTTATTTTCATGCATAATGCCCATCCAAACAATTCAATTTCCTTTTCTAGAGTAATATTTAAAGAGCTTTGTCCACGAAGTTGCCTCCTTTATGAAAGTGGACAGACAGTTTCCAAAGGAATTGGCTCTTTCAAGATGGATTAAAGAAGCCATTCAAATTGAAAGCTACGTATGAACTACTATTTGGAAACCCCACAATCACAATTTTTAATTCAATACCCTTCTAACTTAGGAGTATTTGATTTCTTACATGTTACCATATACAATTACTCCCATTCCAAAGTTAACCGTTCTAACTAACTCAATTTGTTCCAAAATAGTTATGACGATTTTTATTACTGAAGTGTAAATTAAGTGGGACAAACAAGAAGTCATTTAATCTCCTCTTTTTCTGAAATCTATTATGATTGTTGTTATTAATGGAGTGTAATTTAAATAAAATATTTAAGGAAGAGATAAATAATAGTATAAAAAAATATTAATTTTATTAAATGATTTCTTGAAATGTGTGTAGAAATCCTTAAAGTCAAATAATATAGACTATTGGAAGGTTAAATCGGAATCAAAATAGTCATAACGTAACGCAATGTTAATGTATCTTTTGTAATATTTTCAAGAAAATATCAGAATCAAACTTAGTGCTTTATCAATCACGCCGCAATTAGTTACCCTTCAATTTTCTTTCTCAAATCTTTCTTTTCCCCACTCAAAAATTTATAGCATTTGATATTGATAGATAGTTGAAATTTCGGTAGCCAGTTTATTTCATATCATTTTCAAATCATATTAGGAACAAGTCACAATGAAAGTGACAAGATTTGATAGAAGATGCTAAACAAACAATAAACCAATTAATTATGAAAGTTAAATAAAAAAAAAAGAAACACTACCTAATTAAGCCAATCACGAATTCACGATCATCAGTCAAAGCTACAGCTCTTGGCTTTCAATCGATGAATTAAACTAAAATGATGTATTCAACAACATAGCATAGTAGTGATGTAACGACCCGACTGGTTATTTTGAGCAATTGCGTCCGGTTCGGCAGTTTGACGTCACGAGTAGCTTCACACAGTGTATTATGACTTGCGTGCATTATTGGTTCGGGTTTTTGAGAAGTTCGGAAAGGATTTTTAGAAGTGGCTTTCATTTGAGAAGCTTGAAGTTGAAAGAATTGACCAAGATTAGACTTTTGAGTATTTGACCTCGGATTAGGGTTTCGATGGTTCCGATAGGCTTGGGTGGTGATTTTGGACTTAGGCGTACATCCGGATTTGAATTTGGACGTCCGTAGGGTAATTTGAAGCATTTTGGCGAAAAAATTGGAAAGTTGAAGTTTTGCAAAATGGAGAAGTTTGACCCATAGTTGACTTTTGTGATATCGGGGTCGGAATGCGATTTCGAGAGTTGGAACAACTCCGTCTTGTCATTTGGGACTTGTCTGCAAAATTTGGTATCGTTTGGAGTTGATTTGATATGGTTCGGACGCTCGGTTGCGATTCTAGGGGTTCTTGAAGATTCAATGTGATTTTAATGTGTTTTGGCATCCGATTCTTGATTTTAGTGGTTATTTTGTTGTTCCGATCGCGCGAGCGAGTTCGTGTTATGTTTTCAGACTTGTGAGAGTGTTTGGTTTAGAGCCCCGAGGGCTCGGATGAGTTTTGTACGCATTTCGGAGTGTTTGAAAGAAGGTTCAACTATGTGGTGTTTTTGTTCTCGTATTTGCGAGGATTTCATCGCATTTGCGATGACCGCATTTGCGGAGATGGCTTGGGTAGGGGAAGTTCGCATTTGCGAACATTTGGGCCGCTTTTGCGGAGGCCCTACTTCGCATTTGCGAAGTGTCTCGTCGCAATTGCGATAGAGACATGATAGTCCAGGCTTCACTTTTGCGAATGATTCTTCGCATTTGCGAATTCGTATTCGCGAACCCAGTATTGCAAGTGCGACATCTGCAGCCTATTAAAAGCTGGGCATTCCGAATCTTAGCTTCATTTTACAATATTTTGAACCCTAGGTCCGAGAGTGGGCGATTTTGAGAGAAGATTTTCATACCAAATCATTGGGTAAGTGTCTCTAATCAATTTCCAACTATATTTCGTGATTTTATCTTAGATTTAACATCAAATTCATGAGAATCTAAAGGAAAATTTAGGAAAAATTGTAAAATCTTTCAAAAATGAAAAATGATGATTTGAAGGACGAATTGATATCGGAACTTGATAATTTTTTATGGTTGAACTCGAATTGGAATGGGTGTTTGGGTTTTGTAAGTTTTGTCGGGTTCCGAGGTATGGGCCCGGGGAGTTGACTTTGTTGACTTTTTGCAAATTGTATAAGAACCATAGCTTTGTTAATTGAAATTGTTTTCTCTTGCATTGTTTGATGTATTAAAGTCGTTTTTGGCTAGATTGAGCCGAGCGTTGATGAATTGGTAAAGGAAAAGCTAAATTGAGTATTGAATTGGTCGAATTGAGGTAAGTATCTTGCCCAACCTTGTGTGGGGGAAACCACCCCTTAGGAATTGAGTCAATTGTGCTATCTCGATATGTGAAAGCTGTGTACGCAAGGTGACGAGTGGGTACATAGTTTATATGTGGTGTTGACCGGTTAGTTTGTCTAGTCTTTTTCCGTGCCTTTGATCAAATTATCATAATATGTGGTATCTTGTTGTTAGGCTACATTTACATGCTCTATATGATGTTGTTAGCATTTATTTACCTCTTCCTCGTTGTTTGGCCTTATTTACCTTAGTTGAAGTTATTGCCTTCCTTGTTGTTTTGTTACTTCTTAATTGTGAGTTCCTCTATGACTCTGTGCATATGTGCTGCATGTCGAAATTGTTGTGATTACCTGTGTAGTTATCACGTACCTTACATGTCTTGTTGTTTTTATAAAGGTTGTTGTATTCCTTTGATTTTTACGTGATTCTCTTGTTGTCGTGTCTCATACTCTTGGTGGTAGAAATTCTTGTAATTGAGTTGTTGATTTGTTGTTGTTGATTTAAATTATATACAGTGGGATCGGGTTGCATGCCGCAATAGGAGGAATAAGGGTGATATATTGAAGAGGAATAAGGGTGAACTGATATTATACGTGGGATCGGGTTGCACGCCGCAACATGAGGAATAATGGTGATATATTGATGAGGAATAAGGGCGAATTAATATTATATGGTGGGATCGGGTTGCGCGTCGCAACATATTATGTTTATTATTATGATATTAATATTGTACGGTGGGATCGAGTTGCACGCCGCAACAGGAGGAATAAGGGTGATATATTGATGAAGAATAAGGGTGAATTGATATTGTACGGTAGGATCGGGTTCACACCGCAACAGGAGGAATAAGGTTGATATATTGAGGAGGAATAAGGGTCAATTAATATTATGGTGGGATCGGGTTTGTGCGCCACAACATATCTTTACTTTGATATCCCTTGATTTACTATATTGACTTTAGTTCCTTCGTGCAAGACTTTGATAATTTGTATTTTAGTTTTTCACTGAGTTTTGAGGATCTAGTTATTGACAGTGACTTATTGACTTACCGTCATTTCCTAAGTTCTTTTCCTAATACTATTATTCCGGTGAATTAATTTTCAAAGTAAATTTACTACGTTGAGTCATTTCCTCTTGCTCTGCTGAGTCGTTCGTAATATCGTGATTTAAAATGAAGGAATTAATATCATGCTTACTTGTGTGCCTTTGAGTTAGAACTCGCTGTATATTTTAATATATACTATTTCTAATAATTGTTATATTTTGTTTCAACTGGTTTCTCAACTAAATCTCCTTAACATGCCTGAGGTTATATTTTCTTAAAAAGGAATTCTGTTAAGTTTTAATTTAATGAATCCTATATTAAAGCAATAGCTTATCCGATGTTGTATTTTTATTTGAAAAATGTTATTTTCTTCACTCAAATGATTTCTAAAAATAACTTTATTTTTTTCGCTGGTTTTCCTATTTGGTCTAGAAACTGTAAGTTACTTTATGATATATAAATGGGACTTCTTGAACATCTTAATTAGCGTTTGTCACGGATATTATGTACTGAGTAGCACGTGGATCTTTGACGTGCAAAGTGAAAGGAAAATATGTGGGCACAAGGTGCCATGTGTGTTAAAGGTTTGGAAGTTGTGATTATGGTATGAGACTTCGAGGATGGGGATGGTCGGAATTGTGTATTAGAAATGATGCGATTGGTTGAGTTAACATTGTTTTCCTTATTTGAGCACATTTTTACTTGTCTGTGTCCCAGCTATGTTGGTATTAATTTACTTGGTTACTTTTCAGTACTATCCGTGTTTTCCCCTTGTAGTCTCTACTGTTTGTAATTTAATTTCTTCCTGCTATTGGCGTTACTTTGTCATTTTTATCTTGTTAGTTTATTATTATGTCCCGTTCAGCTTATTGGACCAGTAGGTGTCTTGACTGTTCCTCGTCACTACTCCACCGAGGTTAGTCTTGATACTTACTGGGCACCGCTGTGGTGTGCTCGTACTACACTTCTGTACATTTTTGTACAGATCTAGGTATTTGGATCGTTAGTGTCTGTGCGGATCATTGCTGTAGAGACTCAAGGTAAACCTGCTGCTGCGTTCGCAGGCCTTAGAGTCACCTACTATTGTACTTATTTCCATTGTTTCCTTTTGTTCTGGAACAGTTATATATTCATTTTTTATAATTATTCCTAGAAAGGATTATGACTTGTACTGTCGGTTTTGGGAATTATAAATTGTTCAGAGATATCTAATTCGAAGTTAGTGAATATTATCGTTATTTTTGTTAATGTTAGACTTACTTAGTTTTAGAGACTAGGTGCCATCACGACCCCTTCGGAGGGATTTTGGGTCGGACAAGTAAAGATCCTTTATACTTGAATTCTTATTCTTTCCTTATTGTTAGTTGTACGTAAAATAATTTTCAGTTTAATTGTTGATTAACACGTATCATAATAAAAACGGAAAAGGTCCCGAAATATCCCTAAATTATAATATATAGCTCACTTTTGTCCTCCGGGTGTAGACTGGGCCAAAAATATCCTTCCCGTAAGTACAATGGGCCACTAATGTCCTTCAACCTAACAGCCCTCCACACAAGCCATTTTAATCCTACGTGGCATCCACGTAGCTGTGACATGGCAGCAACATAAGCGGGCAGCCTTCTAAACCCGCTCCGAAACCCATTTCCAACGATGGCCTGAAACTCAACCTTTGGAGCTGGTGTTTTTGCGCGGGAAAGGGATGTTATTTTCTTCGCGTTTTTGGGTGGTTTTAACTTTTAAGTGAGGTTTTACGGCTGGTTTCTGGTAGTTTTGGAATGGGGTTGAGCAGCGTTTCTTAGCTGCCATTTCGGGTCATTTTGTGGTGTTTTTGGTGCTTTAATGGTGTTGATTTCGCAGCTTGTTTTGCTGCATTTTTTGGGGTGTTTCGTGCCTATTTGGCTGCTGAATTTGGTGATGTTTTGTGACTGAAGTTTGCTGCGTTTTCACCAGAGTTTTTAGAGCTGAAAGTGCACAAATTCATGGCTGAAACAGGCTGGAGGTGAGTAGCTTTTTGGAGGAGAAAATGGTGGCTTTCATGGCTGGTTTTTTCAGCAGCAACACAGCTGTTTCGACGGCTATTTCGGGGATCGTTTTTTGACAGAGAAGAGGGCTGCTTTGGTGGTGAAAATGGAGGCGCTAAAGTGAGGAAAATGGTGCTTCAAAGTTGCTTTTCATGGCTGAAAAATGGTTGAGTTTCAGGCCATGGTTGGAAATGGGTTTCGGAGCGGGTTTAGAAGGTTGTCCGCTTATGTGGCTGCCATGTCACAGCTACGTGGATGCCACGTAGGATCAAAATGGCTTGTATAGAGGGCTGTTAGGTTGAAGGACATTAGCAGCCCATTGTGCTAACGGGAAGAATATTTGTGGCCCAGTTTACTAACAGAGGATAAAAGTGAACTATATACCATAGTTTAGGGATATTTTTGGAGCTTTTCCGTAATAAAAATTACCTGTAATTACGTAGCTTAAACAATACTACTAGAAAGTAGGATTTTTCTAACGAATAGTACTAGCGTTATTCTCATATTTCTTATTCTTAAATTTCTATTATTACCTATTGTTTCCTTTACTTCAATTATTTTATTTTGTTGGTTGTTATTACTGCTTTTCTTTTTATAGCTTCTCCACTACCGTAGTTCTTTATCATAATTGTTGTGATTAAGTTTTTATTGAGTCGAGGATCTATCGAAAGCAAACTCTCTACCTTCACAAGATACTACCTTCCCCAGACCTCACTTGTGAGATTACACTGGACATATTATTGTTGCTATTTGTATATAAAGTCAATTTTATTTTTCTCTCTATATATTAAATGTTGAATTTTCTTCACTTCTTGGTGGATTTATTTTTTAATTCTTTTGGTGAAAATTTTATTTCCTGCACTAAATATTATTATATACCAGATATTTTTAATCATGGGTGTACTTTTGTAAGGATCGGAAAATACAAAGATACTCAAAGTTTGAGTGCTTGAGGGCTTGACGCCGACATGGAATTGTCAGCTTAACCACCAACTTTGCTAGAAGGGATGGAGAAAGACCTCCCATTGTTTAAGTTGGAAAATAGACACTTACAAATTCATTTGTTACGTACGTTACTCTATAGTATCAATCTATAGAAGATATATACAAGTGATCATAAATGAAAATGATGGGAAAAATGAGTTTAACTTATTTCCACACTTGGTTATTCTGTCGCAAAATTGTCCGTAGCTAGCAGAATTTCTTGATAATCTGTTGCTAATCCATCGCTAAGTGGATTTAGCGACATATTTTTTTGTTTAACTACAGAATTTGTGCGTCGCAAAAACTAAATTTTTTAGGTCATGATAAAGCAATCTAAAAAGGAGCAGTTGCTATCACATATAAATAAAATAATCGAAGAAGTACAAGAAACAACAGATAATAGCAAAAATCATCCTTGCTATTTGCTTTCGTTTTTTTTATACATGTATTCTATCAAATATATGTCAGAGTGAAATCATTTTCTCACCATGACTGGTACTTAAAAATTAACCAATAGGAGTTTACAAGTTCTATTATCATTTATGAATATACGTACTGAATAATTCTGTCTATTAAAATTTAGGCAAATAAAAAAAATCACCTTATCATTTATTTTATCTTTATTTTAATATGAGCTCTGGGTGTATGAGTTAATAATATTTGTTGAAAATAGATAGGACATATACGCCTTAATATTTTTTTTAGTTATATTATTTCCCATGTTCTGAAAGTTTTTTTCATTTGTTTTTTAAGAGTTCTCAATTAACATTTTCATTTCTATACAAAGAGTAGAAGGATGCATGCATAGAAAAGGCATAAAAAAAGAGGCTTAACTTTGGCATGGGTGGCTCGACTATAATGCCAGTAAAGTAATTGATTGGGCCCCAACTTTTTGGGGCTATTATAAAACAATAAAAGAACAAGAGCAATATTGCAGAGAAAGAGAGAGAAGGAATTCTTATTGAATTTTGGGATGAATTACAATGGAATAGAACCCTCTATTTATAGGGAGAGGTTGACTTAGCCACCAAGTAATAAACCCTAGGATCTCTCTAAATATGGACATTCACCATAAATAGAATTCTATTTATAACACTCTCCCTGAATGTCTATTCAACAGATAATGTGCCTCGTTAAAACCTTAACTAAAAGAAAACCCAATGGAAAAAGAATTCTAGAAAAGGAAAAAGAGTACACATGTTTAGAAATGCGTCTACTGGTTGCCTCGTTAAAAACCTTGCAAGGAAAATTCAGTGGGACAAAATCTTGTAAGGGAAAAAGAGTGCAACGCGCATTAGCTCACCCTGATGAGAGCATCAATTCACATCCTTGAGCCTTCGCATCCCGATCTTATACACTAGCTTCTTGAAGGTTGACGTCAGTAGAGATTTTGTGAACAAATCAGCCATATTATCACTTGAACGAATCTGTTGCACATTAATATCACCATTCTTTTGAAGATCATGTGTGAATAATAATTTTGGTGAAATATGCTTTGTTCTATCTCCTTTTATGAATCCTCCCTTCAATTGAGCTATGCATGCTGCATTATCTTCATACAAAATTGTGGGTAACTTGTCAAATTTCACACCACATTTGTCTCGAATAAGATGTATTATAGACCTCAACCACACACATTCTCGACTTGCTTCATGAATAGCAATTATCTCAGCATGATTAGATGAAGTAGCCACAATTGATTGCTTAGTCGATCGCCAAGATATGGCAGTGCCTCCACAGGTAAATACATAACCTGTTTGAGACCGAGCCTTGTGTGGGTCAGATAAATACCCAGCATCAGCATAACCAACAAGATCGGGACTGCAATTGTTGCCATAAAATAAGCCCATATCGGTAGTCCCTTTTAGATACCGCAATATGTGTTTGATCCCATTCCAATATCTCCTTGTGGGAGCAGAGCTATATCTTGCTAAGACATTAACTGAAAAAGTTATGTCAGGCCTTGTAGTATTGGCAAGATACATTAGTGCACCAATTGCACTAAGATATGGTACTTCAGGACCAAGTAGTTCTTCATTCTCTTCTTGAGGTCGGAATGGATCCTTGTTCACATCAAGTGATCGAACAACCATCAGAGTACTTAATGGATGTGCTCCATCCATGTAAAACCGTTTCAATACCTTTTCTATGTAGGCAGATTGATGAACAAAAAATCCGTTTGCCAAATGTTCAATTTGCAAACCAAGACATAATTTTGTCTTTCCGAGATCTTTCATCTCGGATTCCTTCTTTAAATAATCAATTGCCTTTTGGAGTTCTATAGGAGTTCCAATAAGGTTTATGTCATCAACATATACGGCAAGTACAACAAATTCCGATGTTGTTTTCTTTATAAAAACACATGGGCAAGTGGCATCATTTATATAGCCTTCCTTTAATAAATACTCACAAAGACGATTATACCATATTCGTCCTGATTGCTGTAGACCATACAAAGATCTTTGCAATTTGATTGAAAACATTTCCCGAGACTTTGAATTATGTGCATTTGGCATTTTAAATCCATCAAAAATTTTCATGTATATCTCATTATCAAGTGAGCCATAAAGGTAGCCGGTAACCACATCCATTAAATGCATGTCAAGCTTTTTATGGACAGCAAAACTGATGAGATAACGGAACGTTATAGCATCCATAACGGGTGAATATGTCTCTTCATAATCGACACCGGGCCTTTGTGAAAATCCTTGTGCAACAAGGCGTGCCTTATATCTTTGTACCTTATTTTTCTCATTTCTCTTGCGTACAAAGACCCATTTATAGCCAACAGGCTTAACACCATTAGGTGTTTGGACTACAGGCCCAAAAACTTCACGTTTGCAAGCGAATTCAACTCTGATTGGATTGCTTCTTGCCATTTTGGCCAATCAAGTCTTTGTCGACATTCTCCAACAGAATGAGGTTCAAGATCCTCACTTTCTTGCATAATGCTAGATGCAACATTATATGCAAAGACATAATCCACCACTATATCCATTCGATTCAAATTTGTCTCAATATCGATTGGATTTATTGATAGTTCCTTATTTTCTTGAGCCTCGGGCTCAGTGGATTCCTCATGAATCTCAGAATTTATTAAATCGTGGATTTCTTCATGAGATTCTTTCGTAGTGTCATTTTGATCGTTTGTTTTCCTTTTTCTAGGATTTCGATCTTTGGAACCTAATGGTTTGGCACGTTTTTGGCGTGCTTTTGACTCATTACCTATGACACTAGAAGATTGTCCAATAGGGACATCAATACGGATTGGAACATTCTCTGCAGGGATATGTGATTTTATTATCCTTTTCAAATCCGTAAATACGTCTGGCATTTGATTTGCTATTCTCTGCAAATGGATAATCTTTTGCACCTCTTTTTCACAAATAGAGGCACGTGGATCAAGATGAGATAATGATGGATTTTTCCACAAAATTTTTCGTTTGGTTTCACCAACTTCTCCCCCTAATTTTGGGAATAGTGTCTCATCGAATCGACAGTCTGCAAATCGTGCAGTAAACAAATCCGCCGTCAATGTTTCGAGGTAGCGAATAATGGAGGGCGATTCAAAACCAACATATATTCCTAACCTTCTTTGCGGACCCATTTTGGTGCGATATGGTGGTGCTACAGGCACATATACCGCGCATCCAAAAATTCTTAAATGGGATATATTAGGTTCATGACCCAAAACTAATTGCAACGGGGAATATTTATGATAATTTGTCGGTCTGACACGAACTAGCATTGCTGCATGCAAAATGGCGTGACCCCAAACAGAAGTGGGTAACCTCGTTTTCATGAGTAACGGTCTTGCTATCAATTGCAGACGTTTAATTAAAGACTCTGCAAGACCATTTTGAGTGTGAACATGAGCTACATGATGTTCCACTTTTATCCCAATTGATAAGCAATCATCATTAAATGCTTGGGATGAAAACTCAGCAGCATTATCAAGTCTAATAGACTTAATTGGATTATCGGGAAATTGTGCCCGTAATCGAATTATTTGTGCCATTAATTTTGCAAACGCGAGGTTGCGAGATGACAATAGGCACACATGGGACCATCTAGAAGATACGTCTATTAAGACCATAAAATATCTAAACGACCCACTAGGTGGGTGAATAGGTCCACAAATGTCCCCTTGTATACGTTCCAAAAACGCAGGGGACTCAATTCCAACCTTTGTTGGTGATGGTCTAATAATTAACTTGCCTTGATAACAAGAAGTGCAAGAAAATTCATTATTTAAAAGAATCTTTAAATTCTTTAATGGATGCCCATTTGAGTTTTTTATAATTCGTCTCATCATAATTGATCCAGGGTGTCCCAATCGATCATGCCAAAGTACAAAAGTATTGGAATCAGTAACCTTTTGGTTTACGGTAGAATGTGCCTCAATTGCACTAATTCTTGTCCAATACAGGCCACAAGATAAAGATGGGAACTTCTCAATAGCCCTTTTCTGGCCAGAGACATTTTTGGTAATGATGAGATATTCAAGATTATTCTCATCTATTGTCTCAATATGATATCCATTTCGACGGATATCTTTAAAACTCAACAAGTTCCTCTTGGACTTGGAGGAGAACATTGCATTCTCTATAATAAGTATTGTTCCCTTAGGCAGAGTTATAGTAGCTCTTCCAGAGCCTTCAATTAATTTACTACTACCAGAAATTGTAGTAACATCTGCCTTACACATAATTAAATGAGAGAAATATTTCTTCTCTTTGAATATTGTATGTGTCGTACATGAATCAACTAAACAAATATTTTTACAATTAAACATTGATCCAAGTTTGCTTTGTGAGGTATCCATATTTGCTTCCCATAGTTTGACATACAAAAGAAATATACGAATAAACATTAGTATTTTCAAAGATAAAGGAAAAGAAACAAAGTGAAATCAATAACTCAATAATGACTTATAATGCAATTTTGAGCAAACTTAGCATGTCAGTTGCGAAAAAAAAACTGTAAGTTCTCGATTTGATAATAATGCAAATTATTACATTATATTAATTTACTGGGATGTATAAATGTAGGATGGATTGATTTTACATCATATTGATATGAATTAATTTGCTTAATGGTACAGCGTAAATCTGAGGCCATATAACATTTAGCTTTATGCAAGTAAGGTCAGAGCCATACAATGACACATATAAAATTAAGTTGAAAATTATGAAACTGTAAATATGCACGATTATAAATTAGCTTATGTGATAAATGTAACGATAATTGCTGCAATACTAGAAGAACATTTCTAACTTAACTATCCAACTATATATGTCACGTGAGACATAATTGTTAAGTAGCCTTCACATGACCTGTTAACTTGGTTATTTGCAAATAATGTTAAATTTTCTTTTCACATCATAACGTTACTTTAATAAAAAAATATATTAATCTTTAAAAACTAAGCAAATTGAAACATTGTTTAAAACGAATACTAACACTATTCCATAAAATAAATAATACGAATTGATACTAATGACTACTAGTTTATTCACTAATTAATACAAATAAGCAAAATAAAAATAAAATCAAACTACTCAATCTTCTTTAACTACGGATCCATCACCGATCAAGCGGTCTATTTATCCATCAGGTTGCTCAAAGAAGTCTGCCACATCCAAGTGGGAGATGTCAAAATCATTATCAGAGACAAAATTGGTTTCAGGGTCTTTATTCTTTAGAGATGCTTGATAAAGCTTAACCAAATGTCTTGGTACACGATAAATATTTGCCCAATGCCCTTTTCCACCGCAACGATAACATTCAGTTTCTGAACCATTTGCTTTTGGCTTCTCATCTTTCCCTTTCCACTTTTGGTGGTTATTTCTCTTTGGGGGATGATCAACACCAGGAAAATTTCTTCCTTGTCTACGGCTACGGCCACGGCTGCGACCATGACCGCGACCACGACTACGAATAGAGTCACGGCCTTTTCCACGCTTAGCATAATGGGAATACACCTCATCCACTTCAGGCAATGGTGTAGACCCAGTGGGTCGATTTTCGTGATTTCTCATGAGCAAGTCATTGTTTCGCTCAGCCACAAGGAGAAGAGAAATCAGCTCAGAGTACTTCTTGAAACCTTTCTCTCTGTACTGTTGTTGCTGAACCATATTGGAGGCATGAAACGTTGTAAACGTTTTTTCAAGCATATCATAATCACTGATAGTATCTCCACAGAGTTTCAATTTAGAAGTAATTCTGAACATCGCAGAATTATATTCAGAAACAGACTTAAAGTCTTGGAGCCTCAGATGAGCCCAATCATATTGTGCTTGTGGAAGGGTGACCAACTTTAAGTTATCATATCTTTCCTTTAAGCCATTCCACAGAGCAAGTGGATCTTTGACTGTGAGATATTCTATTTTCAACCCTTCATCAAGGTGATGGCGCAAGAAAATCAAGGCCTTAGCACAGTCTTGGGTGGATGCTTTAGTTTTGTCTTTAATGGCATCTCCAAGACCCATAGCATCTAAGTGGATTTCAGCATCCAACACCCATGTCATATAGTTCTTGCCCGAAATTTCAAGGGCAACGAACTTTCTTTTCATAATGTCAGTCATAATTAAAAAGATGAGAAAAATTACCTTAATCTTCTCAAAGTGCTTCTTGAGACGGTAGAGTCTCGTGCTGATAACGTATTATAAAACAATAAAAGAACAAGAGCAATATTGCAGAGAAAGAGAGAGAAGGAATTCTTATTGAATTTTGGGATGAATTGCAATGGAATAGAACCCTCTATTTATAGGGAGAGGTTGACTTAGCCACCAAGTAATAAACCCTAGGATCTCTCTAAATATGGACATTCACCATAAATAGAATTCTATTTATGACAGGGCCCCCATTTTTTTCTTAATGATGTATTATTAGAAAGCTATGTGTACATTTAAATTTAAAAAGAATTATTATAGCGAAAGTACAATAACTTTTATGTGAGGTAATAATTAGAGAATGAAATAATTTTTAATGAATTATTTTCTTACATGGGTAAGGTAACTATTTTTTAATTTTTTGCCTTATTTATATCCTAACAACTAATACAAGTCCGCATTATTGTTTTATATTTACTTTTTTCATTCTCTCTTTTATTATTTTTATTCTCAATATTGAAAAGTCTCTCAATCGACAACTTACCGCGGATTACAATATTGTAGAACTTTTATCAAAACTTATAGGGATTTTTTTTCCACTAAAAAAAGATTTTCTAAAATCCTAATTTTACTCGGCACAATAGAGATCATAGAATTAATTAAACTAGGCTTTCTACTATAGAAATAATTATATTTTCTCCAATTATTCTTACCATTCCACCGAAAATTCATAATTGCACGCCTCAATTGAATTTGAAATTCTTCCATTAAAACCTTACTTAACTCCTCGATCTCCATGTTAAGATTATATATACCAATTAATAAATAAATAAATAATTAATAATTTAATTTATTAATTAATAAATTCCGTTATATTTCCTCTTAATATGTGTCGAATATAAATTCACCGACCAAATTTACACATAAAAACTTATATTGATCCATAAAAGAAATAAATAAATAATTAATAATTTAATTTATTAATTAATAAATTCCGTTATATTTCCTCTTAATATGTGTCGAATATAAATTCACCGACCAAATTTACACATAAAAACTTATATTGATCCATAAAAGAATCTCGTCTCTCATTAAATTAAAAAAACAAACAATAGACCTTGCTGCAATAATTATATCAAGATTAATAGTATAAATATATTTAATTAGTGGGCTAGAAAATTTATTTATATAGTCAGTATAGAAACACTTATCTCTAAATCATACAAAATGTCCACTAGCACAAGTTGAAACTATACTATTTTATAATCAAGATAAATTATATTCTTGTGCTACAATTATTCTTACGATGTATTCAATTTCATCTTAGAATGTGAACTTAAGCTTTATAACTTATAAGAATCAATGATTTAATCTTGTGTGTATAAACTAAAACTCTATACACTAAATCTAATAATTAAGTAAACGGACAAACAAACAAATATTTAATCTATTTAAATTTTTATGACAATTAAATAAATAATTATTTTATATAAATATTATATCTAAACACATGACTAATATATATCCCAGCAATATCACCATAAAAAAAAAAAGAGTTCAATGAATATTCAACCCAAAGTGTATGACAAAATAATTGAGAGAAGGAAAATAATAAAACAAAGAAAAGGGAAGAGGGAAAGGAATTATTCAAATTAAAATAACCAGCAACATTCCGACAATTTCGTTTGAATAATTGAGAGAATGGATGGTAAGACATCTCCATCACTCCAAGAGAAGGTGGCATCTCACGTGAATTTTCAACCAACTCTAATTCGTCACTTCAATTCTAGCTGCCATCTTTTTTTTTTTTTTTTTTTTTTCCAGTTCAAACATTAATTTTTCTAACATATTCAAAAATAAAATTTACATATTTAAAAATTTAGAATATTTATAATATAAAATATTTTTAAAAGTTCTTGAGAAACCATAAACAAAGGAAAGATTGTTTTTAACTCTTTAACAATACTAATGGTCAGTGGTGGAGACATGATTTTCTCTAAGGAGATTCAAAAAAGAAAAAAATTAAAATAGATTATGGCTGGTGAAAATTGAAGTAGCAACATAACAAAGATTATGACACCTTTGACCAACTCAGCTATGCTTTTAGGATGTGTCAAGGGGATTCAAAATATGACTTATATATGTACAAATCAAAATTTTACCTTAAATATATAGTGTAAAACAGAAGGGGGTTCGGGTGAACCACTTTCGCCCCTTAATCCGCCCCAGCTAATGGTGACACATAAAATGTGATCGAGTGGGTATATTAACTTCTCCTTTATGGGAGTGGTAATTCAAAACTTTAATTAATGGTTAAATTTGAGTTGTTTCTTATTCAAAACAAGACCGCTGTTACTTATTTTCTCCTTTTATTTTCTATACAAGTTTTACGTATCCTAAGAGACATTCTTGGATCATTTTTAGGGAACAACGAGATTATTCACTTAAAACTAATTTGTGAGGGAATAGGAGTTACATAGTAATCGTAAAATATTTTAAGAAGTTTATATTTATCACTAAGGATAAGGATTGTGTTGGAATGGATATGATTTCATCACCCGTAATCAAAGGTCTCAGGTTCAAATTCTGGGTAATGAAAAAAATTCTAGTAGGAAGCGTTTCTCTCTTTAATGTACTTTACACGGCGTGAATCCAAATTAGTCGGGACCGCAAGCGCGCAGCGGCGCAGGTAACAAACACCGGGTGAAAAAAGAAGTTTGTATGATTAACTGTAGACAATTAATTATTTTAGAATATCAAACTCGATGTAGTGACTTTTGTCGTGGATTATGTTAATTACCGTACTTCCCATATGATTAAATGTTGAATATATGTTATCTTGCATATATAGGACCATACTGAGGGTGATAGAACAAAAGTGTATTAGTCACAAGTTAAGAAATAATCTACAGTTGATGTGTTGGATATCCTTAGCAATTGTGCATTAACAACTTTATATGCTAGAAAACTACACATTTAATCACAATTTTTTGGGAACAGAGACAAGACCAAGTATAATCCAAATGGAGTTTACTACAAATCAAAGAGTGATTCATGAATCTTCACGTACGACAATGTTATTGAAGTAGTCATAATCAAGTATATGTGAGTGAAAATTACATGCAACCAACCACATCTATCAAATTATGCTCTTTCTTTCTATAATATTTTCAAAATAATAATAAATATTGTTGTTTGTTTAATTGTTATTTTCTACGATTAGTAAAGTCTAAACCCATGCTGAAGTCACATTTTCTTTAAAATTGTGCCTAAAGAATAATTCTGAGGAACTGCTTCTGAAGATGCAAATAAATCAAAATTTCTAGGACGTATACCACATTTAAAATGAAAACTGTAGATGATCACACACTTAAATATAGTTCTGAGTAGGTAAAGGTCCTGAGTTTGAGTCCCACCACTATCATTTAATGAATTTTAATGTGCTTGGCCGATGAAAAAAAATAAATGAAGCCTGCACGTGAGAAAGCGTGTAAAAAAAATAATTAAGTAAATAAAAGTATATCTCTAACAACTTAAACCTTTAAATGAGATGGCCGTTCAATAGCATTAGTTTTATTCATTTACTTTAGAGAAAGCCTCTCTCTCTTCTTTTTCTTGCTATACTTGTTAGTACCTAACTATTCACTCAACTACAAGATTGATTCCTAAAATTCAGAAGTATAAAAAAGTAGAACACCACTTAACTTTCAATCAAATCGACAGGATAAAGTAGTCCCTGAATTTCCAACACAATGGTTGATTGATTATTAAATAAGAAAAAGTTGAATTATACAATGATTGCTCAAACGAGATATATATGAAGTTATGAACTAAATTAAATATATATGGCCACTTGATTATCTTCTCTCTTTTTTTATTTTTCTTTTCTCTAAAATCAACTCCAAGATTTTCAGTTCTCCTAACTTGGGTCCCTCTGTCACCCCTTCAGTCTTTATGGATTGAAAGATAAGCAGCATCACACGTCGAGTCTGAAATAAGAGACTTTGCTTCCAACCACAATAATAATTCTTTGCCAGCAAATTTTTCTCTCTTTTTTCCTTTTCATTAAACAAAAATAAATATAAATTATTCGAGGAAAAAATAATTTTCACTATGTTACATTCATACCCTCACAAAAACAAAGATTTACTTTTTATGATTAACATTACTTTCCAATTTCACATATAGCCCACTTGTATAATTCCCACTCATTATGTTTGTTGCTTAAAGCTTTCATTCACTTCTCTCTTTCCCTTATCTTTTTCTTCTCTTTTGACTGATGGAATATGAGAAGAAACTTCAAGCAGCCAAAAGCTATACAACTATATAGTTTTACTGATACGGAATGAGAAAGAAAGATTAGACAATGACCCACAAAGGACGGATCTATGATTTAAACTTAATGAGTTTAGTTTTATGTTTTTAGCACTAAAATCAATATATATATACTTTTGAAATTTAATATTGATTGAAGAACTAAGAACTTTTTACCTATATATCCATCTATATTTGGTGTTGAAAATATTGGATTCAGTTGAAGCCTCTGATCCTTATTAGGAGAATTAACTCAAATAATTGCCCACCCAACCACTTAAACTAAAAATCAGGAGTGGATCGGAGGTAGGGTATTATTTACGGGTTCGGCCGAACCCAGTAGCTTTTGCGTAGATCCTGTATTTATATTAAAAAATCTATTAAATTTGTATTATTATATAATTGTGAACCCAGTAACTAAGACATGTTATGTGTCGACGTCAAGTTCAGAACCCACAAATTTCAAATTCTAGCTCTGCCACTACTAAAAATTGCTGCTGGAGATATAATATATGCATAATTCATGTATTATATGTATATAATCATATATATATTTGATATATAATCTATGTATATAATTAAAAAAATAAATAATAAATATAACCTGCTATTTGTGTAAATATCCCATAAATATACATCATAGTATCATACTACATATACCACTAAGCTACTAGCTATCTAGCTTAGCCGCCACTCCCAAAATAGATCTCCCACAAGAAATACCACCACTATATGATAATGGAAACTGGCCATGATAATTATGGAAACTCTATGCAAAGGCCAAATTTCCCATTACAATTATTAGAAAAAAGAGAAGATCCAATCTGTTCTACTTCAATTTATCCATATCCTAGTACTGATGCTTCTGCTGATCAAAAATCAAACCAAGAACCAAACAAGAAACCTCAGCCAAAAAGAACCTCAACAAAAGACAGACACACAAAAGTTGATGGTCGTGGTCGTAGGATTCGTATGCCAGCAACATGTGCAGCTAGGGTTTTTCAGCTGACTAAAGAATTAGGTCATAAATCTGATGGTGAAACAATTGAATGGCTTTTACAACAAGCTGAGCCTTCAGTTATTGCTGCTACTGGTACTGGAACAATACCAGCAAATTATTCTTCACTTAATATATCATTAAGAAGTTCTGGTAATATTTCTAGACATAATTATCTTACACAAAATCTTAGTCATGGGGTTGGTTTATTTTCATCAGAAAATTCGTCTATGGGTTTGAATATTTTTCCTAGTGGAAATGTAAATATGAATTTAAATGCCATGTTACAAGCTAAGCAGGAACTGTACTGTGATAGAGAGGGTAATAATATTGGACGAAAACGGCGGTCGGAAAATCAAGATTTACTGCCGGTGTTACAAAATTACCATATGGGTAATAATTATATGTTACAAACTAGTAATTCTGGGTCTATTCCGGCAAGTTATCAAGGGCAAATTCCGGCAACAACATTGTATATGATGACAAATAATTCTAGTCATGACCCTAATTCTATGTGGACATTTCCTAGTACTATTGGCAACTCAAATATTAGAGGAGGGTCAATGACAAATAGTGGATTACTAAATTTTATGAATTCTCACCCATCAGTATTGGGGCAACATTCGGGTGGTGGCGGTGGTGGTGGAGGCGGCAGAGGGACGGTGGTGGAAGGACAATTGGGGATGTTGACGGCGATGAATTCGTTAAGGCAAATTGGTCATGCTAGTGGTTCTTCTAATCAACATAATGGAGCAGATGATCATGGAAATAATGGTCACCATTGTCATCATTCATAATTAGATCAATCACAAAATGTATCTATTTTTTGTGCTTAATTAATTTTAATATCTTTGATAGAACTTATAAGGGGAAAATACAGTATCTATATATGTAGTTTTCCTAATTACTAGTAGATTGTATTATATTAGGGAAAATTTGATTTCTTGAATATTGAGAGCAACATTTTCTTTAATGGGATTTCTTCAGAAATTTTATGGTTTCGCAAGAATTTTGTGAAGAATGCCAACCTCATTTCCATTTAATTTCCTTTTGTTTTCCTTTCAAGTGTAGTCGACTACAATGGTCCTTGTCCAATTTGCTGATTATATTGAATGGTATATTATCCTTTTATGTTTTGACTTTAATTTTGAGACAAACAAACACTAAATATAATGAATGTAAAAGCTAGGTATTTGCTTAAACTACCTATTTAAACATGCATGAGTAGATAGGATGTGTATTATACCGATAAATGGTCTAACCAAATTTAAAAAGAGGTGTTGCTGAGAGATGTTAATTAATTCATCGATCCTAAGATATATATGTGGAGTCAGAATTAAAATATTATGAGCTCTGAACTTGTCACTGAACTCAATAACTCGTTTTAATTACTGTGTTCACAATTATATATTTATATATATATATATATATTTAAGATGGAGGAGCCCGCAAACTGTTTGATTCAGCGTCTCAGTTGGTTCCTCAGGTGCTGACACTGAGCCCTAGCTGCTGGCCATTACCAAAATTTATATTTGCATTAATACTTATAAAAGTAAAGTTATTTCTGCACTTGTTGAATAAGGAAAGGATGTAGTTAAAAGCTGGTCGTTTTGGTTAGTTGTGTCTTTGGTGATTGGTATCATATCCCTACCACACATGATCAATGTCAGAAGTGAATGTGAATTGTTCATTTAACCGATTACCTTTCTACATACACGTATTATCATTGACATGATGAGCCATTTTTTCCTTTGAGTTTAGCTTCTGTAGTACACTAATAATATATTACTATATTATTTGGTTACCTAATAGGTAACTTTAGGTAATTGTTCATAAAGTAGATTAGTAAGTTAAAATTAAGTTAATAAATTTGTTATAATAGGTTAAGATATATTAATAGTGTAAAAATTCTTTATACTGAAAGAGGTCGTTTGGTTGATTTATTAGTCTAATTAATTTCAGCATAAAATTTCACATAAGGTAATGCAACGTTTGGTTGACTGCAAAAGAAAGTAATCACTACGCAACTCTAATGCAACATTTGGTTTGCGGTATTAAATAATACTAGTATTAAGTTATGCGTGATTCTATATATATTTTTGTATAAGATAGAATGTTGAATAAGAATACATGTATTAAAATTGCTGAGATTAAGCTATTTAAAAACAAAAAATGCCTTTTTAATGTAATTGCTTCATGTATTACAAACTTCATTAATGCTAACCATCGCATAAATAATCCCTACGTTATAATCCCTGCATAACTAGTATGTAAATCAAACGACCGTTATGTGTATGTAATTAAAAATTGAAAAACTTTCAGAAACCACTATATTTTAGTGGTTATTAGCAAGTTGTAGCTACCATTTACTATATTATTTCCAATAGCTATGTTTTCAGATTTTTTTAGAGTGTATTCGATGTATTTAAGCTATTGTATTCATGAATACAGTAGCATTTCTAGGCGTGAAACAGGGGATTACAGCTAGACAGATTTTTGTATTCGAGTGTATTTGACTGCATTCATGGCGTGAAACGGGATTACAGCTGGACAAATTATTGTATTCGACTGTATTCACGGCGTGAAACAGGGGATTACACTGTTTTTAAACGGAAAGTGAATTAATTAACATAATAGACTCCTAATATAACTCAACAAACTCAATTATAACACACAAATTTGTATTTTCAGTTATAAAAATGATTCTCAACCGAAAAACACCCCAAAAACATAGCAATCTTCAGAGAAATTATATAATACATCTGAATACACAAATTATATTAATTAAAAAAATATATATGAATACATTCATGGAAAATAGCGAGACAGTGAATACAATGAAATACATAGAATATAACGGGATACATTGAAATACAACGAAAAAAAAGACAATAAATACAATGAAATACATAGAATACAGCGAGATACATTGAAAAAAGACAATGAATACAATGAAATACAACGAGATACATTGAAATACAATAAAAAAAGACAATGAATACAATGAAATACAGCGAGATACATTGAAATATATTAACAAAAAATTCAAGTTGCTTAGCCCCCAACTCCGTCGTCTTTGTTCAAGAACAACCCTAATGTCGTCTCGTTGAAGCACCATCAGTATCCAGTCCTCGCTCGCCGTCACCGTTGCCTCTGGTTGCCGACGATTAGCACATAATTACCGGCGAAATAACGGAGATTTTTGTTGATCCGATATGTTGCGTCAGAGAATGAGATTGTGAGGCTGAGGGTGGCGGTTTCAATGAATAACGGCCATGGTCGAAACGGTGACTGTGGTAATTGCTCCAGCGTTCGGCGGAGGAGAAGTCATCGGGAGTAGAGAGAGAGAGAGGGAGAATAGATATGGGATAGGGGATAGGAGAAATTTGAGGGGATATGAGAGAGAAAAATAATACAAAGCTTATTTTATGGCTTAAGGGTAGGAGGTGACCATACATAGATATTTGGCTGTAAAAAATCAAAAGGTAGCTATGGAATATAATTTTTTAAAAGGGTATTTAGTTAAAATAAATAAGGCATCAACCTTTGTTATAGGAGGTAAAATTTCCATAAATAAATGATAATTGGGCCTGGGCCACATTAGTTTCAACCCATCTCTAGACTCCCAACAGTCATACCTCGGATTTCCAATATGGTCTAGTACAAGACAGATTTCAAGGGAGATGTCATTCTGTTCAAGTTCGAAGTGCAACACATATGGAATCAAAAGATCATTGTGGAAGGAGAAACTATTGAGCCAGACAGGATCATGCCGGTCATATGTACTACTATCTATTTGGCTGGATTTATTGTCCCCTATTCGATGGTAAAAATGTTGGGTTTTTAAGCTATTAATGCTTAAAATGGGATGAATGGGAAATGGAGGGAAACGAAATTTTTAAGTGAAATTTTAAGTTTCCCCCCTTGATGAAGGAACATTGTCTCATATTGGAAGAGAAAAAGGTTTTTGATGGGTATATAAGCAATTGCTCTTCTTCTAGCTCATAAAGAGTTGAGAAGAAGGCAAGCCTCGCGCCGTCGTCGCTCGCTCGCTCGGCTCGACTCCGGCTTCGGCTTCGGCTTCAGATTCGGATTTTCTATTATTGTAACAGAAAATTAACTACCCTTCAATTTTCCCTCTTTATTGTTGAGTAAATAGCCATTTATGTTATGACATTTATGTTGTGGCCATTTTGCAAAAACAGTCATTCTGAAGAGTTGCACCTCTTCATATTTCAGCCCAACTTTGGCTATAAGTACAAGACTATTCTGTTCAGAATTTCCATACGAATTTTCTGAGTTCTTCTCCTTTCTTCTGCATATTTTAACTTCAAAGAAAGCAACAGTGAGTGTGATTTGCTACCGAACTTTGTGTTCGCTGAAACACTAGGGTTTGAAGTACCACTACACCAGTGTGTAATTCGTTCTATCCTAGGAGGAAATAATCCATAACCTTGGGTACTAGGAGGGGATTAAATTCCTTAAGGAAACACTGTGAATTCAGTGCGCTCGAATTGGTTTTTGTTATTTCGTTTACATTTCTGTTTATGTTATTTTATTTTCTCCAGAATTGTTTTACAAATACAGATTACTAACAAGCTTAAGGAATTTAATATATTTTTTGTATTTGTACTCACTGTTTTTGGAGAGTAAAACCTTTGTGGTTTTGTACCTATTGGAGATTAAAGTCTACGTGATTTTAACGTTTGTGTCATTCTTTTACAGAAATGACTAATGATAATGTGAACCAAGTTGTTCCAATGGTGACTGCCAATGCCTCAACGAGCCGAACAACACCGGCAGCATTGGCACCGGCAGAGAAACCCGGAAAATTTTCCGGGATTGATTTCAAGCGCTGGCAGCAAAAGATGTTCTTCTATTTGACTACTCTAAGTCTCCAGAAGTTCAACAAGGAAGATGTTCCTGTGCTGTCCGATGAAACTCCAGAAACTGAATGCTTTCTCGTGATTGAGGCGTGGAAGCATTCAGATTTTTGTGCAAGAATTATATTCTAAGCGGGCTGGAGGATGCTTTGTATAATGTCTAGAGTGGCGTGGAAACATCAAAAGAACTGTGGACTGCGCTTGAAAAGAAATACAAAACCGAAGATGCCGGGTTGAAGAAGTTCGTTGCTGCAAAGTTTTTGGACTACAAAATGGTAGATGGCAAGTCTGTTATTACCCAAGTCCAAGAATTGCAAGTAATTATTCACGATATCCTTGCTGAAGGTATAAATCAAAATAATGCTGATGTTGAAAGTAGTAATCTTAGTAATTTTACTAACAGAAATTTCATTTAAGGTCTTATCATCAATGAAGCATTCCAAGTAGCAGCAATGATTGAGAAGTTGCCTCCTTTGTGGAAGGACTTCAAAAACTACTTGAAACACAAACGCAAGGAGATGTACCTTGAAGATCTCATTGTTCGGTTGAGAATCGAAAAGGACAACAAAGCTGCTGAAAAGAGAGGCCGTGGAAACTCAACAATAATGGGAGCAAATATTGTTGAAGAGAACAAAAAGTAGAAGAAGGATTCTGGACCGAAATACAACCCAAGCAAGAAGCGGTTCAGTGGAAATTGCTACAACTGTGGAAAAGCCGGACACAAATCTACGGAGTGTCGTGCTCCGAAGAAAGACAAGAAGAAGGGTCAAGCAAACATGGTTGGAAAGCATGATGATGTTGATGACTTATGTGCCATGCTTTCCGAATGCAACTTGGTGGTCAATCCTAAAGAGTGGTGGATTGATTTTGGAGCCACTCGCCATGTTTCTGCTGTTAGAGAAGCTTTTGCTACTTATGCTCCTGTTGGACCCAATGAGACGCTTTCTATGGGAAATGCTGCAAAGTTCAAGATTGAAGGATGTGGGAAGATATTTCTCAAAATGACTTTCGGCAAAGTGGTGACTTTGAACAACGTCCTTCATGTTCCCGAGATTAGGAAGAATTTAGTCTTTGGTGGACTTCTTGTTAAGAATGGTTTTAAATGTGTTTTTGTTTCCGATAAGGTTGTAATAAGTTAGAACGAAATGTTTGTAGGAAAAGATTACCTCACTGAGGGCCTTTTCAAGCTGAACGTAATGGTTGTTGAAAATAATAATAAAATTTCAGCTTCGTCTTACTTACTTGAGTCAAATGAATTATGGCATACACGTTTGGGTGGTGTTAATTATAAAACCTTGCAGAAAATGATTAATTTGGAAGTATTGCCTAAATTTGAATGCGACAAATCAAAGTGTCAAATATGCGTGGAATCAAAGTATGTTAAACATCCTTATAAGTCGGTTGAAAGGAATTCAAATCCTTTAGACTTAATTCACACAGATATTTGTGACATGAAGTCAATACCATCTCGCGGTGGANTTTGTCATCATCAAAAAGGGGGAATTTGTTGGCCCAAGTAAAGGTTACTTTGAAGACTGACAAAGGAACTCAGGCATGAACCAGGTCCATCCTCCAGGTCCATCCCTCAGGTGCAAAAAAAAAACGGGCAGATTCGAGCATGTGGGATGCACGTGAAGGAGATAAGCTTAACTTGGTGTATTTAATATCTCCTGATCGAAAAGGTTGCATAATTGATAAGGAGAAGGAGTCCTTAATCAAAGAGAACACTATCTAAGATAGGCAAGGAGTTAGAAGTTGAAATCAACTAGAACTCTTCCACCAAGGAAGAGTTGCATCAAAACTCTAGTTATTTCTTCATCTACTAACTCTATAAATTGCAGGATGTTCTCACATTACAGTGTGGCACAAAAAACGCAGAAGTTAAACGTGAATTGAGAGAAAAATAGCAAGGCTTTTTGCAAGCAGTTCGTGTGTGATTCAAGTGTGCAAACCTCAAGCTACATGAACCAGATTGAAGAACCAGCTTCATAAAAAGTTTTATGTATCTTTCTTTATTTCTAGTTCAATTGTAGTAGGTATTTTCATATTGTACCTTTCAGCTTTATCTAGAAGCAATTGTAATAGGTAATTTGAGTATTCAAGTTAGAGTTAACTTGAAGTTGTCGCAGCAGTTAGAGGCTGGTTGCCACAATGGGATTAGAGTTAATCCTTACGTTTACAAGGAGTTTTGTAAATGCTGTTTTGGCTCAGTGATTTTAGTGGAAGTTTGGGAAAAACCTACTGAGTAGTAGGTCGTGGTTTTTTCACCTTTTGAGCCAGGTGTTTTCCATGTAAAAATCTTTGTGTTCTTTATTTTCTGTATTTATTATTCCGCAAACAGCAGTAGTTGGAACACCTAGAAGAACCAGGTCCTTCTATTGTTCAGATAAGCAAAAATTGGGTACCACACAAATCACCCCCCCTCTTGTGTTGGTATTAAAACATCAATTGGTATCAGAGCGGGTTATCCTTGAAGAGGCTAACACCTTAGGAAAAGATCAAAATGAGTGCACCACCTGGAAACTGGGAAGGGCAATCCACTACTAGGCCTCCACTCTTTAATGGTCAGTACTATTCTTGGTGGAAGAACAGGATGAGAGATCACATCATAGGAGAAGACTATGAACTCTGGGACATAGTCACTGATGGTCCTCTGGCAACTACAAAGAAGAATGCTGAAGGTGTGGATGTGCCAAAGACAAGAGCTGAATGCACTGCTGAAGATCTGAAGAAATGGGAGAAGAATGCCAAGGCCAAGAAATGGCTTGTGTGTGGACTGGGTCCAGACGAGTACAGCAGGATTCAAAGCTGTACTACTGCAAAGGAAATATGGGACACTTTACAAGTGGCTCATGAAGGAACTCCTCAAGTAAAGAGATCAAGAGGGACACTACTATATTCTCAATATGAGAATTTCAGTATGAAGGAAGGAGAATCTATCCAAGAGATGTATACAAGGTTCACCACACTGACAAATGAACTTGAGTCTCTTGGAAGGGTTATTCTTGAAGAGGACAAAGTTGAGAAGATTTTGACAAGGGTTCTGCCAGTCTCTTGGGAAAGCAAAATCACTGCTATTAGAGATGTTATCTCATATATGCTTATTTTTTACTTATGCAGGCATTGGAGATATCTCCGAGATGAGTCCAGCCTCGCCTGGGAAAGAGACCGAGTCCCCGGTCCAAAAATCGGGGAAAGATAACAAAAGAAAAAGGGCTTCGAAGCCTGAAGACCCCCAAGACAAGAAAGCCCTCACTTGAAGGCGGAGGAGGAAACTCATTCAAGTGGACATAGACTCAATCCACCAACTGAATGACGAAGAAGAGGACGAGGGCGAAGAGTCGGCGTTGGTGACCCGAACCAGGAAGCCAATTGAGGCCGTCAAGTCTTCTGAACCGGAAACCCTACCTCGTGAAGAGGAGGCTCCAAAGAAAAAGGCGGGCAAGGCCCCGAGTCCCCTGAGATCGAGATTATTCCCTCTCATTCAACAAGTACACCGAAGGGGGCAAGTACCGAAGACCCCGAGGCCAAACAGAGCGCCCCGAGCGGCTTGTTCGGGGCCATGACAATAGGTCACTCCCCTCCTCTACCATCTTATTCTGAGGAGGCAATAAAGGACGCTGAAGCTCTGCGAACACCCGACCCGAACAGGGTTCTTGAAGAAGATCCTTTCCAGGATTGCTTTACTGGGGTCGATGATGCTGCCAACCTCAATGATGCATCTACCCTCTTTGAAGAGGCTCATCGTCTCTTCTCTTGGGTAAGCACTAACTCTTATTGTTGTAAATTTTTTCTTCTCCTTCTGCATTAACTGACATCTCTTTTTTCTGTGTAGGCCATTACTAAGTTTAGGGCCGAGCTGAGCCAATGCGAGGCTGAGCTCAAGAGATCCTCGGATGAAGAGAAGGCTCTTAGGCTCCTTTGTAGCCAAAAGGAGGAGGAAGTCAAGGACCTCCGGGCAGATTTGGCCAAAGCTCGTCAAAATGAGGCTGAGCTTGACAAGCAGGTAACCATCGTTTTCCAGAAGTATGGTCTTGTTGACCCAAATGTGGAGTCTAACACTTTAGTGTCTCAGCAGCAGCAAAAATTGGATATGGTCAATCAAGTTAAGGCCGACTACAACCAGTGGAAGGAAAACATGGATCGACTTGCTGGTGAGAAAGAGGTTGCCCTAGCCAACCTGGCCTCGGCTGAGACTCAGCTCCGGGGAGTCAAAGTAAAAAATCCGGCCCAGGCCAAGAAGATCGATGAGCTCGAGGCTAAACTTGCCGCAACCGGGTCTGAGGTTGCCGAAGCCAGGGGCGAGGTCGAGAGGACGAAGGCCACGGCTGACAAGACCATTGCTGTGTACCTAAAGGATGCCGAGGTTTCTCAAATAGAACTAATGGAAGCCTCAAACCGGGAGAAACAGGTCAGTGATTTGGCCAAGTGTCAATCTCGGAGGGAGACCCTCGAAGAGATCCATGCTCGAGGTTTTGACCTCACCGAGGAGATAGACCAAGCAAAATCACTCCAGGCCGATGCCAAGTTCCTTGTCTCCTCCTCCTCCGACGATGATGATGAAGGCAGCCAGAGTGGGTCCGATGCTGAAACTGGGCCCGAAGGGGAAGCTGCTCCCGAAGGAGAGACCAACTCTGGGCATAGATAGGGTTTTCCTTTCTTATTGTATCGTTCTTTCTTGTAAGAACTTTTATCGGTCCCTTGTATATATCTTTTTCGACATATATAAAAGAAGAATTTCGATATTTCCTGCCTTGTAAAATTCTTGCAATGAATTCATCTTCTTTAACTATGTGTTAGAGATTTTATCTTAGATGTTTTCTTTGAAACTGCCATGGTCGAGCTCGAATAAGTTCGAGCTTTCAGGCATAGACCTTTACGGTCTCATACCGGGTAATGGTGAGTCCCCGAGCCATGATCAAACCATTATTTGTTTAGGTTTGGGATAATCGAACCCTTGGGTTTGAATTGAGTAAGAGCGAGGTCTCGAACTCTAATTGTATTAACCTTTTAGGTTTACCAAATCGGCCCTTAGGATCTTTTATATCGGCTCTTAGGCTCTGTTTTATCGGCCCTTAGGCTCTTTCTAGGTTGGCCCTTAGGCTCTTTAAGTTGGGCCAATTCGGCCTCTATAGCGGCTATAATTTTTCCCTCTTTTCGGCTAAAAGACTTAGTGAAAATTTCTTTATGCCTTAGCATGTGTTTTTGTACCCGTTGGGTTTTTCGAGTGTTCAATCGATCAGATCCCAATTTTTTCTTAATCCGTTTGTGTTAAGACAATTTAATACCTCTTGAGTCTTTTTCGAAGGCTGATATTATCGAAGCCTTTAGATTATTCGAGGACTGATTTTATCGAAGCCCTTTTTTATTTGCTTTGCTGAGGGTAGCCTTATTTAACCGATTTTTCAAAGTATTTGAAGGCCTTTAACTTATGGCGGAAGTCGGACGTCTCTGAGCTGCATTATTTCGGTCGTAGCCTTTTTATATGACCGTAGTCTTTAATGTGGCCGTAGCCTTTGGGTGTGTCTCTTGGACTTATTTTCCCGATAACCTTTCAAACTTGTCCGAAAGGCTAGTCCCCGAGTATGATGGCCTTGGCCTTTTCGTCGAGGGATGCCTCTTTGAGGTCTTATAAATTTGAGTTTAGATATTCGAATATGTTGACTGTCGATGACAGTCCCCGAATATTTGGGGTGTATTCGCGTTTTGGCCCTTGAGCCGTTTCTCGCAGAATCACAAGTAGGATGTTCGTATAGTAGCAAATTTCTTTGAGACACAAAGTGTTTTGATATAGAAAGAATGCTTCTTTGAATAATTGTTACATGCGTACATGTTTTGTCATCAGGGCTCGACTATTCTATATGGACACGGTTCATCTGACCGTTTGGCCCATAACAAGTTTTCCTATCGAGGCCCTCTTTGGCGTGAAGTATTTTCCTCGAAAATATAACCTCCAAGGGTGATGCCCCCAGTATTCAAGGTTGATTGAAAAGAATCCTTGGATACTGTTGAATTCTCCCTGGGTAGCACATAGTTATTGCCTCGTTAAAAACCTCGCCGGAAAAACCCATTTGGGATAACCCGATCTAAGGGAAAAGAGTGCAACGCGTGCTTTAAAACCTAAGGTCTTTGTGTATAAGGGTGCCCTCGTTGTCTTCGATCAAACATCTGCAATGAGTTAGTCTTATACAAATGGAAAAAGGAGAAAGTCATACCTTATCAATAGTACCGTTTGAGTAGTGATACGTTCCAGTTGTTTGGCAATTGTTCTCCTCCCATCGTGCCAAGTTTGTAAGATCCTTTACCGACAACTCCGATGACTCGGTACGGTCCTTCCCAGTTCGGGCCTAGTTTCCCTTCATTCGGGTCTCGAGTATTAAGGGTGAATTTTCATAGAACTAAGTCCCCGATTCCGAAGTGTCGAAGGTTAGTCCTTCTATTATAATATCTCCCGATTCTTTGTTTCTGCGCTGCCATCCGAACAAGTGCAGCTTCTCATTTTTCATCTAGTAGCTCGAGGCTAGTATTCATAGCCTCTTGATTTGACTCCTCCGATGCATGTCAAAATCTAGCGCTAGGTTCCCCGACCTCGACCGGAATCAAGGCCTCGGAGCCGTATACTAACGAGAATGGGTTCGCCCCCGTGCTGGACTTCGATGTCGTTTGATATGCCCAAAGAACCTCGGGTAGAACTTCTCTCCATTTTCCTTTTGCATCCTCTAACATCTTCTTTAGGTTTTGAATGATATTTTTGTTGGTTGACTCGGCCTGTCCGTTTCCGCTCGGGTGGTAAGGTATTGATAAGATCCTCTTTATTTTGTGTTTTTCGAGGAACTCCGTTACCTTGGTGCCGACGAATTGCTTCCCGTTGTCACATATGATTTCGGCAGGTATCCCGAATCGACACACGATGTGATACCAGACGAAGTCAATAACTTCCTTTTCTCTGACCTTCTCAACGGCCCGTGCTTCCACCCATTTAGAAAAGTAATCAGTCATAAATAAAATGAATTTAGCTTTACCTGGGGCCGTTGGTAGAGAGCCGACGATGTCCATTCCCCATTTCATAAAAGGCCATGGGGACAGGACTGAGTGAAGTTGCTCTCCGGGCTAATGAATCATCGGTGCAAACCTTTGACATTTATCACACTTTTTAACAAACTCCTTAGTGTCTTCCCACAGTAATACCCTGCTCTAATAATTTTGCGAATCAAAGACTCGGCGCCGGAGTGATTCCCACAAGTACCTTCGTGGATTTCTCGTAGAACATAATCGGTGTCCCCCGGCCCTAAACATACCGCCAATGGTCCATCGAACGTCCTCCTGTACAATGTTCCATCTTCATCTAATGTGAACCTAGCAGCCTTGGTTCGTAGAGCCCTTGACTCTTTATGATCCGATGGGAGTTTTCCATTTTTCAAATATTCGATATACTTATTCCTCCAATCCCAAGCCAAACTTGTAGAATTTATCTCGGCATGAACCTTTTCAACCACAGATCTCGATAATTGGACGACAGTCCTCGGAATGATATCATCTTCTTCAACCGATGACCCAAGTTAGCAAGTGCCTCGACCTCACTGTTTTTGTTCTCGAGGCACATGATCTAGAGTCCACTCCTTGAAGCGGTGCAAAGTTACCTGCAAACTGTCCAAATATCTTTGCATCCTATCCTCTCGAACTTCGAAGCTTTTGTTTACTTGGTTTACGACCAACAGGGAATCGCACTTGGCTTCAATGACTTCTGCCCCCATGATTTTAGCTAGCTCGAGACCTACAATCATGGCCTCATACTCGGCCTCATTATTATTTAACCTAGAAGTTTTGATCAACTATCTAATAGTACTACCTGTCGGTGGCTTCAAAATAATTCCAAGCCCGGACCCTTTCACATTCGAGGCACCGTCCGTGAAAAGGGTCCACACCCTCGATGATGTACCCGATTTTAGCAGAAGTTCTTTCTCCACTTCGGGTACGAGGATCGGCGCAAAATCGTCCACGAAGTCAGCTAGGATTTGAGACTTGATGGCCGTTCGGGGTTTGATACTCGATATCGTACCCGGCAAGTTCGACGGCCCATTTGGCCAACCGGCCCGATAGCTCGGGCTTGTGCAAAAAATTTCGAAGGGGATAAGTGGTTAACACACATATGGGGTGACATTGAAAATATGGCTTTTACTTTATAGATGCGCTTATTAATTCAAGTGCCAATTTTTCTAAGTGTGGATATCTAGTTTCAGCATCTCCTAGAGTTCGACTTACGTAATAGACAGGGAACTACGTACCTTGCTCTTCCCGAACTAGTACCCCACTTACCGCTATCTCAGACACAACCAAATATAAGTGAAGCTTTTCATCTACCTTCGCAGTGTGAAGCAGAGGCGGGCTCGACAAGTATCACTTCAATTCCTCTAGTGCTTGTTGGCATTCTGGGGTCCATGCGAAATCATTTTTCTTTTTGAGCAAGGAAAAAAACCCGTGGCTTTGATCTGATGACCTCGAAATGAATGACCCAAGGCTGCTATTCGTCCTATTAACCTTTGCACGGCTTTCACACTAACCACGATTGTGATATCTTCGACGACCTTGATCTTATCGGGGTTGATCTCGATTCCCCGATTAGATACCATGAAGCCGAGGAACTTGCCCGAGCCGACTCCGAAGGCACATTTTTCTAGGTTAAGCTTCATGTTGTACTTCCTCAAGATTTTGAATGTTTCATGCAAATGAGTTAAATGGTCCTCTGCGTGCAGGGACTTAACCAACATATCGTCAATGTAAACTTCCATTGATTTACCTATCTGTTCCTCGAACATTTTGTTAACTAAGTGTTGGTATGTAGCTCCAGCATTTTTAGCCCGAAGGGCATTGCATTGTAGCAGTATGTTCCAAACTTAGTGATAAACGAGGTCTTTTCCTGGTCCTCCGGGTTCATCTGAATTTGATTGTACCCGGAGTAGGCATCGAGAAAGGTAAGGATCTCGTGGCTGGCTGTGGCATCGATGATGCGATCGATGTTAGGCAGCGGAAAAGAGTCTTTAGGGCATGCCTTGTTTAAATCCTTATAATCTACGCACATTCTAAGTTTGTTTCCCTTTTTAGGGACCACAACTACGTTGGCTAACCATTCGGGGTATTTTACCTTCAGAATAAACCCTATTTTAAGAAGTTTAGTTACCTCATCCTTTATGAATGCATGTTTCACCTCGGACTGGGGCTTCCCTTTTTGCTTTACCGGTTTGAACCTGGGGTCGAGGCTTAGCTGGTGTGTTGTTATTTCTAGTGGGATCCCTGTCATATCTAAATGGGACCAAGCAAAACAATCCATATTATCGGTAAGAAATTGAATGAGTTTTTTCCTGAGTTCGGGGGTTAGCTCCGTTCCCAGGTATACCTTTTTCTCGGGCATATACTCAATCAGTATGATTGTTCCAGCTCCTCAACCGTTGAATTGGTTGCATCTGACTCTTCGGGAACAACGAAAGTTCGAGGAGTACGGAAATCCTCCTCTTCTTCCTCAATTACCTGTTTCTCCGGTTCGGTCGAAGCTGGGACGGTGATTTCTATTTGGCCGTCTGCTTATTTTTGGTGCTCGATTTTCCCTAGGCCGAAGATTCTGGTATCGATGTCACCTTATCGGCTACAAACATTTCCTTTGCAGCGTGTTGTTCTCCGTAAACTATTTTCACACTATCCAGTGTTGGGAATTTCATCATCTGATGGAGGGTCGAAGGTACTGCTCGCATGTTGTGGATCCATGGCCTTCCGAGTAGAGTGTTATATCTCATGTCGCCTTCAATGACATGGAACTTTGTATCTTGGATGGTCCCAGCCACGTTCACTGGTAGGATTATCTCCCTCTTCGTTATTTCGCTTGCCCTGTTGAAGCCGTTTAAGACTCGAGATGCAGGTACAATTTGGTCCTGTAGGCCGAGCTGCTCTACGACCCTTGATCTGATTATGTTTGCTGAACTACCTGGATCCGCTAGAACACGTTTAACTTGAATTTTATTTAACATAATAGAAATTACGAAGGCGTCATTGTGCGGCTGAGAAATGCTTCTGCTTCCTCGTCATTGAAAGATAAGATGCCCTCGGGCACATAGCTCCGAGTTCATTTTTCTCTGGTAGTTGACACCTTGGTATGTTTGAATACAGGCCTCTGTGCAACATCGACACCGCCAAAGATCATATGAATTACATGTTGCAGTTTTCCTGATCATTCTTTTTGTTGGCGTCTCTTTCCCTGAAGTGGTTTGTTAGCTCGATCACTGTGAAATTCTCGAAGATGACCCTCGTTGAACAATCGAGCTACCTCCTCCGTCAGCTGCCTGCAGTCTTCGGTCCTATGGCCATGTGTGCCATGATATTTACACATCAAGTTTGGATTTCTTTGAGAAGGATCTGTTCTTATAGGCCTGGGCCACCTTGTGTCTTTGACCCTTCCAATAGCTGATACGATCCTCGATGCATTAACACTAAAATTATACTCCGATAATCGAGGTGCTTCCACGGGATCTGTGTGTTTTATCAAAACCAGTCTTACTCATATGTCCCCGAGAGCTTTGACCTCGATCATTTCTTCGATCATTCCGAGTGGGATTGCGCCCCGAACCATTGTTTCTTCGCTCCGAGACATATGGCTAATATCGTTCCCTATTTGATTTTGGTTCCCTGTCTGTATCCCTCGAGGCCTTAACCGCCAATCTATTTGGATGAACTGAGCCCGAGGGGGCTCCCAGCTGGTCGTCTTCAACCCTGATCTTTGACTGATAACGGTTATGTACATCTGCCCAAGTCACAGCTAGATACTCGACCAGATTTTGCTTTAACTGTCAGGACGCGATCGAACTCCGCTCGTTCAACCCCTGCATAAAAGCTTGTATGGCCCAATCATCCGAGACTCGTGGTAATTCCATTCGTTCCATCTGAAATCGGGATACGATCTACCTTAGCATCTCATCATTCCTTTTTCTTGTCTTGAAAACATCCGATTTCCTTGTCGCAACCGTTATTGCTCCGGCATGTGCCTTTACGAAGGCGTCTGCTAAAATAGCTAACGAATCAATAGAATTCGGTGGCAAGTTGTGATACCAAATCATTGCTCCTTTTGACAAAGTCTCCCAAAATGTTTTCAACAAAACTGACTCGATCTTATCATCATTTAGGTCGTTTTCTTTAATCCCGCAAGTATACGAGGTAATGTGTTCATTAGGGTCACTCGTCCCATTGTACTTAGGTATATCGGGCATACGAAACTTTTAGGAATAGGCTTCGGAGCCACACTCGGGGGGGGGGGGGATGGCTTTTGTATGAATTTCTTGGCATCCAAACCTTTCAAGACCTGGGGTACTCCCGGTATCTGATCGACACGTGAATTATACGTCTCCAGATTTTTGTCATTATCCTTAATCTTTTTCTCCCCCGACTCGATTCTTTGGGTGAGTTCTTCGAGAATCCTCATAATCGTGGGTTCAGTCCCCGAGCCATTACCATTTGATCTTTCAAGCACCGGCTCAGTACGACGAGTGATTTCTGGCTCGACCATACTTGGACTTTTATGCTGACTTTGAAGCTGAGCGATGGCAACCTGTTGAGCTTATAGCATCTCGAATATTACTTGAAGGCTAACTCCTCCATCTCCTACACCCGGTGTTCCTTGGACACCAGATTGAACTTCCATATGTACATTTCCTCCAGGGTCTGCGCCTAAATCCGCATCCAGAGCAACGTGAGAGCTGACATCAACTGGCTCCACATTTGGCACATCCCCAGGGTTAATTGGTGGTACACCGACTCCCGGAGCGATTACATTGTTGTTATCACCGTGAAATCCAGGACCGTCATTACCGTGTACGGGTGCGTTTTCTGAGTTTGACATGTTTTAACCCGAGAACAAAAATTCTTGACAAGAAAAATGTGAAAATAACGTGTGTTATCAGAATCAGTACTGAAATAATCACTATTATCTTTAGCCCCACGGTGGGCGCCAAACTGTTTACCTCGAAAATACGAGTAACAATTAAACTTGTTTATGGTTTTAAAGATACGTGATTTAGTTAAATACTAATTAATAACCAAGAAATTTGAAGTATAAATGAAAGAAGTAAGTTGAATCAAACCAGCGTTTAAGTAAGTCTAGACCTCGAGCTTTGATGGCCTCGAGACTGGTCGACAAGAATAGTAAAATAAAGACAAAGAGACTAAGAGACAATTCTGATGAAATATGAGCAATAAAGTAAGAGAGTATACTCTTTTCTAATGATTGATCATGGTTACAAATGATTGGGGTCCCCTTTATATAATAGGGGAACCCTAAATATTGTACATTTCTATTTACAGTAAAGAATCTTATTGGGACAGCTGTATAACCGCCTATTACGGATTTGTACTAACTCGTATGAATCTATTCCTGAATTTACGCCATGATCTTGGGGTCGTGGCAAGAATCTTGCTCTTTCTGTTACAAATCCGTAACGGCATTATCTTGGGGTCGGTCATAATCGGCTCCGGTACTCATCGTACACTTCGATCTTCGAGCCTTGTGTTCTGCCCTCGGGCTCGAACCCGGCCCATACTGAATCTATTTCTCGATGCGAGCCCTCTATTCCTCGATGCGAGCCCTCGAGCCCACAAAATCGGGGACACATGATTTTACCGTATACAATAAAAAGATTATTAAAAAAAGAATTGAGGCAAAATTTCAAACTTGGTTACTTGTCATATAAAAAAAGTAGCATTGCAATTGTCCGGAAAAGTGCCTATTTGTGATAGTGGGCCTGGTTTTGAAATTGGTTTCTGAAACTAATTACATTGAGTTGGTTTTAGCGTGTTAGATTTGGCTGGTTTAAAACATAACGGTCCAAGAACCAACTTCCTTTGTTGCTTTTACATATATACAAATTAAATATGTATTATTTTCTCCTCAGTGAATCTGAAGATAAATGGCTGAATGAAGCCTCTAAAAGAAAGATCGTGAGGTTCTTTTCTATTTATTCATTTTAGAACAAACTCATGTTTATGTTTAAGAGAATTCTGAATGTCATCTCTAAGCGCTTAATATTGTGTAATAGCATCATGTGATGAGTGATGGTCGATTGGTTTGTGAACAAGTTATAGTAGAATTACAATGAGAGGATCATAATACGGGGATTAACTAATAATAAAATTTTTTAGTGAATATATTTGGGTTATTGAACTAAAATGGGATATACATGGTATACTATAAAATATATACATATTTGATCTTACACTAGATAAACTTGGATAAACGATGATTTTTAATTTTCACCTTGGCTTTTTTATAGACTTTAAGAGAAGAGTTTTGAAGAAGGACATCTTTATCATTTTGTTGTTTTATCTGGCAGTGATCCTTGGCTGTGATCCTCAACTTGTTATCTCGCATTGGATATGGTATGAAAATAATATCAAAATTATGATATAAAAATAATACCACAATTATGGTATACGTTGTTTGACCCAAAATTTAGATCTGGGTTTAACCAATTAGATTTAATAAAATAGAGTCAATCTTAGCCAATATTAATGCCAAAAAGAGACGTTAACTGATTTTATGATAGGATTATATGTATATTATCCGAATGGCAATAAATATTGACAATGCTAACAATATTCAGTTACCCTAAAAGAATAGGATATCATTAAATAACAATAAATAACAATGAATGGTATTTAAGTAAATAAGAACGTGTGAGTCACCTGAAAAGAGGTGAGATTTGTGGATATTCTTTCTGATAATAATGAATGATTGATGAGCCTTCGAATGTTCAGATTGTTCTTGGATGGAGTGGAAAAGTTAGGCAAGAATCTTAGGAAAAAGGCATATGTTATATGTTTGCAATAAAGCCAGACTCTATAGAGAAAGTCAATGTATTTTCTTACAAGTGAATATTTGATGTCCCCTATCATTGTGTCTCTTCTATTTATAGGGAACATATACCTAAAAAATATTAATAGTACAAGTACAAAGAATATTGACTAGAATATTCTCTTTTAATGTCTTATCCTAAAACTAGCCATTATTTACTCTGTCTATGATGAGTGCTCAACCTCGACCTTGATCTTTGATAACTTCTTGACCTTGATCTTCAATGAATTCATTGGCTCCCTTCACCTTTAAAGAGACCACTTCGACCTTGAGCAGGCCTTTATCGAAGTCGTACTGGTGACACGTGGTAGCCCATGAGGGCCTTCTTAATGCTTATACAGTTTAATCATATCAAAGGTAATTTTTGGCCCATACAGTTAGTCCCTTCGCTTGTTGAGGTCGTCCTCGCAGGAGAGTTTAATGAGCGGATAATATCATTCGAGGTCGATCTTATCGAGCAGACTATATGGGTCGTAGTTGTCGTGGTGAGCAGGCAACATGGCTCTCTCTATGGGCCGCGTATTTCAAATTCCTTAAATTTTCCGGTTGATGTATTGGAGCCACCTGGCCAAAGAGAAGGGGTGATGTCACGACGTCATGCATCATGATGATCCCTGTTTTCGATGCATTGCTTCGATTTTCACGTGACCTTTGATTGGATCTGCCGTTTTGATTCCGGTGTCAATTATGATGAGCCGTTTCGGGTTTGGTGCCCATTAAGACAACAAATTTTTTGTTTTGGTACCTTAATTTCTATAAATAGGGGTTGTTGAACCTGGATTTGAAATTTTGCTCTCTTAAAGTTTTGAGATATCAGCTTTCCTCTCTGAAACTTCTTTCCCTATTCCATTGCCTTACACCGTATCCCAATCTCTCTTTCTTAAATTCTTCTTAATTATCTCAAAGCTTGTCAAACATATTCTTAGATGTGGGTGAAGGCAGTCGCATTGCTCCCTTAGAGGTTGTGTTTCCTACTCGTGAGGAGAGTGTTTCTACTATTGCTGAGGATGATGCTTTCTCGTCAGTAGAGGAGATGCTCCCCGGCAACCCCGATGCCAGGTCTAATCTCACCCAATGATCAGACGCGGAACCCAGAATTTTTTTATTGATGATGGAATCCAAAGAGTTGGTTGAATTTAAAGCCAAGTTTGGTCTTCCCAACCACGTCGAACTAATCCCGACTGAAGGGGACGAGTGCAGGTTCATCGTCCTGGTACCGTGCTTAATACGCCTACCCCTTCCTCATCAGTTACTCGTTCCCTTTTCTTCCGTTAGTGGAAGAATTTTGTCGTTAATATGGCATTTTCCCTGCTCATCTTGCACCGTACGTCTACAAAGTTATTAGAGTGTTGGTCAAATTTTCTGAGCTGGCCGGGGTCAAACAGACGCTGCAACATTTGGTGCACCTGTTTGACCCTAGCTTCTATAGGGGAACGATGCTAAACCTTCGCCACCGTGGAGGAAAGTGCTTGGTAGTGAAGATGGACGACAAGGCCAGTCTTTAGTTCTGGCTTGACTTCCTTTATGTTAGAATTGAGGATATTGTGGCTAACATCGGCGACTTCCCTGAGGATTGGAACTATACACGTAACTGTCCTATTTTTCTCTTTGTTTCTTTGCTTACCTTGAGTTAGTTAGATGATTTTCCTTCCTTGCAGTCAACAACCAGACTCCTCCCATAGTCGTATGTGTTGTCGATTGGGTCGAGCAGATTTCTTACACCGTAGGGATCCGTGATTGGCCGAGCCTTTTTAAGAAGTTCGGGCGGCTCGTCCCTCAACATGTACCTTCTTTTCTCTTGCCGTGGTCGACGTACTCTTTGTTGTATGTCGGCTGACTTTACTAAATCACCTCTCTTTCTTTTCTAGGTAGGGGGTCTTCTCGGGGGATTCAGGCTCCCATGCCTTCTTTTCGGCGGAGGGCTGCTACGCCTTCAGTTTCTGTCCCCGTTGTGACCAACATGCCTTCTGTATCTGCCCCCGTCTTGGATACTATGGTCCAAGAGCCTTCCTCCGTCCAAACTACTGCTTCTACTCCTTAACTCTTCTTGCTGGTTGACGAGGACGATGACGTTTCTCCCGACGATGGGGGTTTAAGGCCTCGTAAGAAGAGGTTCGTATATGTTGGGGGAGATATTCCAATGGCCGTTGACTCCGAGAGGGACGACTTTGTTCTTTGAGAGACGTCCGCAATACATGTTAGAGAAAGTACCGGGGTGGATTCCGAGGCCCCACAACTGGAAGAGACGAATGTGGATGCACTGGTGCATCCCGAGGGGGAAATTGTCGAAGAGGAGGCGCTTAACGACGACCTCACACTTCCAAGGCAAGAGTAGGCTTTGTCCTCTAGGGCTGCATTAGGTGTCTCCTCGTCTTTCGATGACAGAGGAAAGACCGTTGTTGAGGAGGACGCCGGATATGATTCCTACATGGATTTGGACGAGCTGAAAATCATTGATGAGGGGCTCACCTAACTTGAGGTGAGGATGGAGGGGGACTCTAGGACTATTACGATCCCAATGGATCATAATCTGCTTGTAAATACCGAGGAGGTAGTCTCCGCCCTCGGTCCTCTTTGTATTGAATTCAAGGGCGTGACCCTCGAGAAGATAAACGATGTTACCTTGTCAAATAACATTGACGTCCTTGCTCTCAGGGTAAGTACGACTATCGTCCGTTTTTCTCCTTATGCCTTAGTTTTCTTGCAAGTTCTAACTTCTTTTTTTTGTTTTGTAGATGGTTATTCTAGAGGATGAGAGTGCTCGGTGGGAGAAGAGGCGTAAAGAGATTTACGTGAAGTTGAAAGATAAGTATAGAATGTGTCGTAGAAAGTACCAGGAGCTCCGGGGTCGATTTCGTGAAGGAGGTGACATAATGGCATTGAAAGAGGATTTAAAGAGAAAAGACAAAGAGGTAATGGCGGCTGTGGAGCATTTCAACATTCTTCAGGGGACGTTAAGGGCTAAAGAGGAGGAGCTGGAACTCAGCAAAGACATAGAGGCCCAATATAGCAACCTTTAAGCTCAAGTAACCCACCTGTAAGGCCAGTTAGGCGAGTGCCAATTTCAGATAGAGGCTCTCAAAGGTAAGATTGCCGAGAAGCAGGAGGAGCTAGAGAAGGCGGAGTCTTCTCTGTTGGAGGCTCGGAGGAGAGTGGAGTTTGTTGAGTTAGCGAACCGTACCCTTTGTTCCGAGCGGGAGAACGACCTGTCAACAACGAGGGCTAAGGAGGACCGACTTGAGAAAAGGATTGGGGAGTTGGAAAAGGAAACCTCTGACCTTTAAGATCGTGTAACTGCTTTGGAGGCCGAGAAGGCCCAACTGCTTGCGCGACCTTCTTCATCTAATGCTTCTGGCTTCCCCAACGTCCCATGTGAGCTGTATGAAGAGTGGATTCATGCTGAGGTCTGACTGGATGTGTTTCGTGAATTGCATGCGATGGGCTCTGTTTCTAGGGTGGCTTGGTCCATGATGTGGAACTTTGTCTCTAGAGTTATGCCCGACGAGAGCGGGAAGTTGTAATTTTTCTCGAGTTCCGTTCAATTGCATTGTTAAAATTGGTTAGTATGATGTAACATGGAACTATCTTGTCCTCGAGTCTCATCTGGGTAAGGACTCGGGGATGGATAATGCACGCTCCACTCCCATCATCTACCACAATACGCTTAACATCAATATTTGAAATTCGTAAAGTAAAGACAAGAGCATTATTGTGAGGAAAAATCAAACCGTCGTCATCTAACTCGTCGAAGATGATACTTTCTTCGAGTCTGTCACACCGTTTGTGGGTGATCGGGATATTGAGCTTGTGAGTGGAGGTGAACTTGATACTGTTGATGGAGTCATCGTCATTGCCGCCAATAATCATATTGATGGTGCGAGCCGGTGAGGGCGGCTTCGGCGGGCCTTGACATTCTCGACCCCTGGCGAAGGTGTTCCTTCCCTTGTTGCTCCGCAGCTTTTTGAGGTGTCGTTGCTGCAACATGTTCACAACCTCTTGCCTTAGTGCAATGCAATCTTCTATCTTGTGCCCGCATTCCTAGTGAAATTCGCAGAGGGCATTGACTAATTTTGTAGGTGAGACACAAAATTTGTGAGCAGATAATATGGGGGCATACCTCTCTCATTCCTGTGTTTACCCGTTCTCGGCCTAGATGGATCCTCATCATAGGGGGAGGAAGGAGGGGCGGGGGTCCTGACATAAGACCGATGTTGTTCTATGTTCGGCCATGAGATTGGGTGATCCATCCTCATGTTATCTATTTATTCTCTCCTGGGTTTGGTTTGTACTGATATAAGCCATCGGGTTGGCCCATTTAGGTCATCTTCATCTGCCTGGACTTTGGCACAATAAGCATTGTAGATTTTGTCCCAAGTGGTCGGAGGGTACTTCATCAGCTGGCTTAGTAGCTTTCTGGTCGCTCTTGAACCCTCTTTGCTCAACCTGTTATGAAAGGCCGCAACTGCCATCCCTTTGGATACATATGGTAAGGTCATCCTTACCCTGTTGAATTGAGCGAGGAAGTCCTTTAGTCTATCTCCCTAGGATTGCTTGACGACGAAGATGTCGTTTGCTTTTTTCGGCTTTCTTGGCCCCGGCATGCGCCGTTACGAACTTATAGGCCATTTCTTTGATGGTTTCTGTGGTGTGGGCTGGTAGTTATGAATACCATGTTAATGACCCTCCAGTGAGGGTTTCACCAAATTTCTTCAGCAAAATGGAGGACACTTGTTCCTTTGTGAGGTCGTTGCCCTTCACGACAGTGATGTAATGAGTCACATGATCTTCGGGGTCGATTGTTCCATTATATATCCTGAGATATGGTGGCATTTTGAAGGTCTTTGGTATGGCATGTGGGGATGCTTCCTCACGATATGGCTACTCTACGAACCTGTCGGTGTCCCTCTTTGGTTGTAGCTTAGGGGCACCCGGTATCTTGTCGACTCCTTCTTGGTGTTATTTCATTTGGTCTCTGAGCTTTTTTTTCTCCTTCTCCATTTTTTCCATCCTCTTCAGAACAGCGGAGAGGACGCCGTCACCTGCACTTTAGTAAAATTGTGAGTTATACTTGGCGTTGGAAGGTCTAGTTGATCGCCCTGTTCGTCTCCTTGATGTACCTTATTGGCTCTCACGATCTCTATGGTCATGCATAGAGCTTGCTTGTTGAGCATGGTCACTAATGTATCGGTCAACCACACTCCGAAGAGCTTTTTCATGGCTGATGGAGTCCCTTCTCATGTGGATGTAGAGGCCCATTTTCTATTTGGTTTTGTTGTGCTAGAATACGGGGAGGTGACCTCTCGTGTCCGTGGGAGGCAGTGGGTGTCACGTCATTGCCCAACGTTTCATAACTCTCGTTGATAGCATTCATGAGGTTGTCGGGGATGTCACATGTCTCCTTAGTTCTGTCTCCTTGGTTACCAGCCATGTAAATTTCCGTACATGCAGACAAGGAGAAACTTTATGGGTTGTTAGGTTAGCAAATCACGTGTAGATCTAATAGTAACTAAAAGATTGGCTAAGAAGTTAATAGACAACGCCAAACTGTTTGACCCAAAATCTTGATCTGGACTTAACCAATTAGATTTAATAAAATAGAGTCAATCTTAGCCAATATTAATGTCCACAAGATACGTTAACTAATTTTCTAATAGGATAATATGTATATATTCGAATGACAATAAATGTTGACAAAACTAACAGTATTCAATGATCCAAAAAGAATAGGATAGCATTAAACAACAAGAAAAAGCAAAGAATGGTATTTAAGTAAATAAGAACGTGTGATTCACCTAAAAAGGGGTAAGATTTGTGGATATTCCTTTTGATAATGATGGATGATTGATGAGCCTTCGAATGTTCAGATTGTTCTTGGATGGAGTGGAAAAGTTAGGCAAGAATCTGTAACGACCCGGCCGGTCGTTTCAAGAGTTGTAGCCCCGTTCCCCCATTTTCTGCTTCTTTTTTATCCTACAACTGTATTATGACTTATCGGGTTAGTTGGTTCGGGTCCGGAGTGATTTCAGAATGAATTGAGACACTTAGTCTCTTATTTGAAAGTTTAAGTTGGAAAAGTTGACCGGATGTTGATTTATGCGTAAACGGCCTCGGATTTGAATTTTGATGGTTCCATTAGCTCCATTAGGTGATTTTGGACTTAGGAGCGTGTCCGGATTGTGATTTGGAGGTGCGTGGTAGAATTAGGCTTGAATTGGCGAAAGTTGGAATTTTAGAAAGTTTGACCGGGAGTAGACTTTTTGATATCGGGGTCGGATTGGATTTCCGGAAGTTGGAGTAGGTTCGTGGTATCATTTATGACTTGTGTGCAAAATTTGAGGTCAATGGGACGTGATTTGAGAGGTTTTGATATTGTTTGTAGAATTATGAAATTTCGAAGTTCATTAGGCTTGAACCCATGTGTAATTCGTGTTTTTGATGTTGTTTGAGGTGATTTGAGGGTTCGACTAAGTTCGTACGATGTTTTAGGACTTGATGGTATGTTTGGTTGAGGTCCCGTGGGCCTCGGGTTGATTTCGGGTGGTTAACAGACTTGGTTTTGAGTTGGTGAAGCAGCTGAAGTGTTGCTGCTACTGGTGTAACCGCACCTGCGGAGTGGGCACCGCAGGTACGAGCTCGCAGAAATGGGGCTAAAGCCGTAGAAACGACCAAGGGAGAGTTGAGCAGAGGTCGCAGGTGCGAAGATCTTCTAGCACCCGCGTGGTTGCAGAAGCGGGCAGGAGGGCGCAAATGTGGGCTGGATCCGCAGGTGCGATGGAATTTCCGCACCAACGATATGCACAGAAGCGGCCCAGTGCTCGCAGAAGCGGAGTCACTGGTTAAGTGGATTCTGCAGAAGCGAAGTCGGTGGTTAAGTGGATTCTGCAGAAGCGGAGATTTTACCACAAAAGCGAGTCTACAGGTGCAGATAAGAGCCCGCAGGTGTGAAAAGCCTAGGCAGAATGTTTAAAAACAAGGGTTCACCGATTTTAATCTTATTTCTACATTTTGGACTCGGACTTAGGCGATTTTGGAGAGTATTTTCGAGGGGATTATTGAGGTAAGCTTCTTGTACTTGTTTTTGATCATAAATCTTGTTTCCCCATTGTTCTTTCCACCTAGATTGTGTGGTGTTGAGGTGAAATTTCGGGGTTTGAGTCTAGGGATTTGGAGAGTGAATTTTGGGGATTTTAATGGCCATTTGGTGTCGGATTTCGATAAATTCGGTATGGTTAGACTCGGGAGTTAATGGGCTTTCGGTTTTTGTAACTTTTGTCAGATTTCGAGACGTGGGCCCGGGTTTGAACCAATTTTGGATTTTTGGCTATAATTTAGTACTTTTGTTGTGGAATTGATCCCTTTAGCCTATATTGATTGTATTGTACTACTTGTGGCTAGATTCGGGACATTCGGAGGCCGAATCGCGAGGCAAAGGCATTTTAGAGTAGAGTTGCGCTCGGATTGAGGTAAGTAACAGTTTTAAATCTGGTCCTGAGGGTATGAAACCCCAAATGTTGTGCTATGTGATTATTTTTGGAGGTGACGCACATGCTAGGTGACGGGCATGTGGGCGTGCACCGTGGGAATTGTAACTTGGTCCGTCCCGTGGAACTGTAAAGTTGAATAACTTGTTGTTAGCTATTTGTTTTCCTAGTATTATATAAATTTGACTGCAATCCATGTTAGAAATCATGCTTAGGCTATATGATGTCATGGTTGGGACCCGCAGAGGTTGTGTACTCTTTGAATTAACTGCTATTTGCTGTCTTGTACTTAGTCATGGTTTTACTTGTGTATCATATCTCCGTCTCTTCTTGTTTCTTGTTGATACATGTTATTATCTCTGTTTGAGCTGATTTATATGATTTCTGAGAACCCGAGGGACTGGAGAGGTTAGTGACTGAGATACGGCCTGAGTGTCGAGCTATGAGCTGTGTGTGTATATATAGATCAGGTTGCACGCCGCAACGAGCCTGAGGGCTAAATGTATATGGATCAGGTTGCACGCCGCAACGAGCTTGAGGGCTAAATGTATATGGATTGGGTTGCACGCCGCAGCGAGCCTGAGAGCTGAATGTATATGGATCGGGTTGCACACCGCAACGAGCCTTATGGCTATTTATATATTATGGGTCGGGATGCACGCCGCAGCGATATAGCGCTTGGGCGGAAGGAGCCCTTCCGGAATCTGTCCACCCCTAGTGAGTGCAGATACCTATTGAGTGTGAGTGCTGAGGGCTGAGAGCCGAGTGATTGAGCTGTTGAGAAGAGTTGAGTGACTGTTGCTCTGAGAGGCTGTACTTGCTTTCATTTGTTGTTGCACTTACTCACTATCTATCATTGTTTTGAAATTTCTTGAAGATTATATACCGGGTTTTACTTGAACTTGAAACTGTACAAAACTGATTTGACTTAAATTGCCGGATATGAAAGCATGTCTACTCCTTGTTGAGATTACTGAAAATGAACTATAATTGTGTAGCTCGTCACTATCTTTCAGTCCCTTATTTATTATTGTTACCTACTGAGTTTGTTGTACTCACGCTACACCCTGCACTTCATGTGCAGATCCAGGTGTCTCCGGACACAGTGGGTGTTGATCTCGTGCTTGGTTGATTGTCGCGGATTTACGAGGTAGCTGCCCGACGTTCGCAGTCCTTGTTTCTCCCTCCTTGACTTCTCCTCTATTTGTTTGATACAGACTCTTGTAGACACTAATTTTTAGACTGGTTGCTTAGATTGCTCATGACTTAGTGACACCCCGATGTTGGGGCTATTTTTTGCACATATGTTTGGGTTTACCCCGTTTTTAAATGTAAAACTCCGTTTATTTAAATGTCTGAATTCATTTCTGTTAAATGTTGATAGTGTTTTGGAAATGACGGCTTGCCTAGTACCATGATAGGCGCCATCACGACGGGTTAGGTTTTTGGTCATGACAAAATCATAGGAAAAAGGTATATGTTATATGTTTGCAGTTAAGCCAGACTCTATAGAGAAAGTCAATGCATTTTCTTACAAGTGAATATCTTATGTCCCCTATCATTGTGTCTCTTTCTATTTATAGGGAACATATACTTAAAAAACCCTAATAGTACAGGTACAAAGAATACCGACTAGAATATTCTCTTTTAATGTCTTACCCTTAAACTAGCCGTTATTTACTTTGTCTATGATGAGTGCTTGACCTCGACCCCGATCTTCGATGACTCCTTGACCTTGATCTTCAATGACGTCATTGGATCTGCCCTTCACCTTTTAGGAGACCGCTTCGACCTTGGGCATGCCTTTATCAAAGTTTTACTGGTAACACGTGGCAGCCCATGGGGGCCTTCTTAATGCTAATACAGTTTAAATCATATCAAAGTTAATTTTTGGCCCATACATATATAATGTCGAAATTCTTATAGTAGAATATTCAACCAAATACGAGGTAAGATAACAACTCATTGGAATAAGGAGTCCATAGTAACAATTCATTATTTCCTTCCAAATGTCTATTTTTGTAATTAACCAGGTATTACACTCGGTCTAAGTATCAAGTTGATAATTTTTCTTGGGCTAAGTACTTAGATAGCTGATGACGTCCAAATTCACTACTAAAAAGTAAATGGACACGGTCGCATGCAATATAATTTAGTCAACTATGAGTCGGGGTCGAATCCCACAGAGAACAATATGTAGGCGATTAAGCGTGTAAGAGAATTATCACTTATTATGCTAGGTCAAAAACTTAGAAAAGATTTGAGAAAATATTTATAACTAAATGAGAAAATGTAAAATAACCTAGAAAGTAAGTAAAATGATCAATCTCTATAAGCATGGATGCATTGGGAATTACACCCAAGTAACGATCCAATGTAATTCACGATTGTACAAATATGAGCGAGTTTATGTCAATTGGCCTCAGGTGATAATTCTATATTAGCTTCTTCCAAAGACTAACAAGACTTCCTAATTGAATTATCGCTAAAACAAATAAGAGAATAAACACACCCGATTATGGCTACAAGTAGTTCAATCCTATCCCTAGGTAGAATCTATAAAGTGATGGTTAAAGCCCCAAGTTCTTGTTAATTAATCTTTACAAACACCAAATTATCTTTTCCAAAATTAATTCGAAGTAAATGGGCGAGTCCTAGGGTTAGCTAATCTCTTTGGAAACATTAAAGAACAAGAATAATTAAAGAAACAATAACTCACTTCAATATAATAAAAAATCGTTCAATACATAAGCACAACAAGATATTTAATCCACACTTTAAACATGAATATTTCCATAAACAAGATTCAAGTGTTGAATAAATACTACACACTTAAATATACAATACAAAGCAAGGAAATGAACATAAATGGATAAGAAATTCTCAACCAAAAGCTTCAAATCTTCAAGACCCAAGTGTGTGTGCAAGAACCCTAGCTTCTAAACTTGTTTTCTCTAGTCTAAGAACTGAAAAATAAGCCCAAAGATATTTTACAAATGAGCTAGGTCGTGCATTAAATGATTTCGGGGTAAACAACGTGAAATGCCAAAAATGCCCAGATTTCTGCCCAGATTTGTGAATCGCGTTCGCGAAAATCGGTCTGCGATCCCGAAGAGTAATGCTGCAAAGCACTGCTACCGCGTACGAGATCACGCGTTCGCGTAGAGAACTTGAAAAGCAGCTAACCAGATTCTTCTTCGCGTTCGCTGAAATAGCCCTGCATTCGCGATGTATAGTTTCCTGGCCTTCTGCGATCGCATGTCAATGTTCGCGATCGCGAAGAGCATTATTTGGAAGCAGTCATTTTTGCTCAATTTAACATATTTTGACTTGGTTTCTTCCGTATCTTCTCTAAATCACTTGAAACCTGAAATATGCCAATAAACCTCAATAAATGCATTAGTTTCTCAACAAAATCATACAAAAGCCTAAGTATCAAGAAGAGATAAGTTGGTAAAATACCAACTTATCAAACCCCCAAACTTAAACTATTTCTTGTCCTCAAGCAATCCAAAAACTAAGAGCATCCTTCAATAAAATCATCAATTAAGCTCAATGGTATACCAAACACCATTTCAAGTCAAAACGGTTCAAATTAAACACAATCTAGTGACTTTGGTTGGTACCAACAATTAATCCAAAGCATATTAATTGCTAACAACTTCTCACAAATTTAATTTCAATTTAAGTGCTCAAACACCACATTAACCAATGTAGCAACCAAGTCGTGGCACTAAAGCTTCAAAATTTGCATCTTTATCACAAATAACTTTCCCTTCTTCATTCCTCCCAATTGGAGATTGGATTAAGTTCACAACTCAACATTTCATGTGCCCTCACACTTGAGAGAAACTTCCGACTTATAAATTGTAATTTAAACACAAATGGGATATCAAATGGAAAGAATTAACTCTCACTCTCACAAAGATATTCAAATGCACAAAGTAGTGCCATAGGCTTTCCCTTCATATATTTCTCTACAAATGTAGACACAGTTGGTTCAAAATCAAGTAGGACATAAAGGGTTGTAATGTAGGTTTTTGGTTAATGTAGGGCACAATTTGAATAAGAGTGACTCAAAACCTCCCTAACCACTACAATTTGCAACAATTAAAGCACACTTCATTCAAAAACATTTTTCATCCTTTCTTCACTTTTGATTCCACACCTAATCTTCCCTTTATTCACAACCCAATTGGTATCATAGCAAGGTTCGGGTTTCTACATATAATCTAGGGTTAAGATGTCTTCATCATCTTCAACAAAGTACGAAGTAGAGAAATTTGACGGGGGTTCTAGTTTCAGTCTATGGAAGAATAGGATGAAATCGTCCTTGGTGTTAAAAGGGTTATGGAAGGCAATTGATGAGGATTTTCTTGAAGAGATGAAGGAGACAGAGAAGGCAGACCCGAAGGAGAGGGCTTTGAGTGCGATCTTCATGAGCGTTACAGATAGGGTTCTTCGGGAAATTGCTGAAGAAACTTCTGCAACAACGGCATGGAAGAAGCTAGAAGATCTGTATTTTAAGAAATCGCTAACAAACTGCCTCTACCCGAAAAAAGAGGTTATACAATCTCCGTATGAATGAAGGTACACCTGTTAAAACTCACANTTTTTTTTTTTTTTTTAATTACCTTTCACCTTTAAAGCAACTTCGACATCACAACTTTTCCAACCTTCACCCCCAAACTTAGGTTTTTAGCCTATGTTTACACGCTCAAAGTACTTAGGGAGGTAGGATGCCCAAAAGCTAGATCAATAAAGAACGAAGGTTTAAAACTTGTTACATGGTTGCCAAAGAAAAAGTTTAAAGGCTCAAACGGGGTTGACTAGGAAAAATATGCCTAGGAAATTTAAGGCACAATAACAGTCCATGGAAGGCCTAACATCATTTTTCAAACCAAGTTAGTCTAGAATTTTGCCTTGAAGCACATTTCGGGCATGTTCTAGACTACATATAATGCAAAAGAATTCACAACAAATCTCACCACACGTGGCACATGCAAACTCGAGTACATATAAATCCAAAATCCAATTAAAACCAATTAACCCAATGAAAATTATATATAGCCTAAAAGACTATTTAATGAAACAAAGAGATAAAATAGAACCTAAAAGTCACAACAAGTATTATCACTTCAATAGTTTTTCATTATAAAGATCGAAACTTCATATGCCAAAGTTTAAATCATGTTGGTACCAAACAAATCACATATTGGTTTATGGACAAAAGATCACACCCAATAACCAATTTATTCACTACTAGCTACTAAACTAACTAAAAAAAAAAGAAAAATATGTACCTAAAAAATAAAAATAAAAAACTAAACAAGACTAATCCCTTAAGAAAGTTGTCACGCCATCCATCATAGGGAAAAATCACCTGGTTCAACACAAATTAATTCCTTGGAAAAGAACCGCGGTATAAAGAAAAATCAAGGAGTCCTATTAATACTATTATGAAAATAAAAAATAACAAGAAAATGCTAATTCTAACATGCTATAATTAAACTACAAAATATTACTAATAAACTACAAATGTAAACCAATCTATACAAGTTCACAAAAAAAATGGTCATGCTCCACATACATCCATCATACATAAATGAGCCACCCCCAACCTAAAGTTTTGCATTGTCCTCAAAGCAACTAAACAAAACAAGCTAAAATAAAAGAGGTGCTCCCTGAATTGCATCACTCTGAGCTAGAGGTACTGGGAACTGAGAGCTCCAAGTCATCCTTGTCGCCCTCATCTGATCCACAAAACTTCCTCAAGGTGTTCATCATCTTTGTCAAGATCTTGCTTTTCTTCTTTTTATGTTCTCTCTGCTTCAGCTGCCTCCGCTCAATCTTACCCAATTTGGCTTTAATGGCTTGCTTCTCCTTAGCAAGATCTGACAAAGTTGAAACTTTCCTTGGCCATCAGGACCTGCAGATATGCCCTCTCTAGATGGTCCAGAAGGGAGACCAGCTACAAGCTAGTGGACCTTTGTCTCCACGCCATTAACTTGGTGAGAGATATACTTGAGTGTGAGAGGTCCCTGACCAAGTGGTAAAATAGCAGTACAAGGCCCTGTGGCATCTGTGGGAGAATCGGGTATCTTAGTATTGGTGTCAGGAAACCGGCCAAATGAGGGAGATGCTACATCAATCTTTCTTTTCTTTTGTGCATTCCCTGCTCCCTTTCTCAGTAATGGATGAATGAGCTTCTTTAGGTTCTTTTCCTTCTCTGTAGGCCCCTTCTCCACCCCTGCCTCATAGCACAAATCAGTGATCAGGGATGGGAAGAATAAACTCTTAGTCCTCTCTGCAACAACCTCTGCTATCTCATCAACAATAAGCTGTCCCACATTCACTGGTGTGCCCTCTATGATCGCGCAAATCACCCTTGCTTTGTCAAGTGTAATCTCGGTCTCATTACGTGAAGGCATGACTCAAGCACAAATAATGGAGAGCCAAGTCTTAGCCTCGGCAGTGAACTGAGAAGACTCGATCCTTGAGTGATTTCTTATCCAGTTCGACATATTTCCACCGCGCAAATAGTCTACAAACCACTGTGTGCCCAAGTCTTTTGCTCTACCCCTGTACACCTAATTGTCAGCATTGGGAAGATTCTAATATGCATTTATCAGTTCTGGATCAAGTGGACTTGTTTTCCCCTGACAGTAACAACCAAATCATTCTTGAAGTAAGTCTCTACAGCATTTGCATAAAGTTCTCTTATCACTTCATGATTGGATGTTCTTGGCTCTTCCGCAATGCAAATCTATTAACTCGATACTAATCTTCCACGGAACTCGGGCCATCGACCTTCAAGGTCGGTCAAGAGAATGCCTCTTTCCTAAATCATACTTCTACACAGTTGTTTGTCGTAGCGGTGGGAACATCTTAAGGATGAAAATATGTCCCGATCAAAGTACTCCTCTTCGGCAACTTGTTCGACATATTTTGAACATTTTCGTTTGATGTCAAATCCATTTTAGAGCTCAAAGTACCTACAAAAGGAGTAAAAATGTTAAATACCTATATGGACACTTAAAGCATTGTATTAGGAGGTATTTAGTCCCAAGAAAAAGATCAAAAGGCCTTAGGATTAGAAATTGCGAGGCTACTGTTTTGCTGCATGGGCTTCAATGAATTGCGATCGCGAAATTGGGCACGCGATCGCGAAGAACAATTGGGTTTCCAGCTGTAATAAAGCTACACAATTGTAGAAGGATATATGCGATGTGCAATTTTGGTTCTCAGCAGAATTAGACCTACGCGATCGCAGAATGGGGTATCGCGATCACGAGGGTCTTCTTCCTCACCCAGTAGCAACTTGTTTTGGCATTTCATCAAACAATTCGTGTACCCCAATTTTCTTAGCAAGTTCACACCATCAACCCATGGATTTTTACCCCGAAATTTCATAGAACATCACTCAAACTGTCAACCAATCTCTCACATCAAGCAAGCACGCAAAGCACACAACATTTTCACTTGAAAAAGAAAATGAAACTCAAGCCCTAAAACCTTGAAAATATGGCTGCCCTTCTACTATTTCACAATAAGAATTGGAAAAAGTGAGAGTTATGGGGTTAGAGAGCAGCTGGCCAACTTCTTCTTCGCGTTCGCAAAAATAGCCCTGTGTTCGCGATGTATAGTTTCCTGGCCTTCTGCGATCGCATGTCAATGTTCGCGATCGCGAAGAGCATTATCTGGCAACAGCCATTTTTCCTCAATTTAACACATTTTGACTTGGTTTCTTCCGTATCTTCTCTAAATCACTTGGTACCAGAAATATGCCAATAAACCTCAATAAATGCCTTAGTTTCTCAACAAAATCATACAAAAGCCTAAGTATCAAGAAGAGATAAGTTGGTAAAATACCAACTTATCAAAAGACCCTTAAACTTAGCACGTACAGGACTCGAGCTAAGTATCAAGTTGATAATTTTGTAAGGCTAGCGTACAGTACGTGCCAAGTTTAAAGGGCTATCTAGGTATGTAGTAGTATTTTTAGTTCCATCTTCTCTTCTCGGGCCCAAGCATCATATACTGCAAGATATAACTAATAACCTATCTGGATGATTGTTATATGTCATTTTATAATGTATCGTATTGTGTTGTACTGCATTTTTTTGTATTGTATTATTTGATGAATATAATGTTTGGATAGATTGTAACATTTGCCGATATTTTATGATGTCACACCAATAATATGAAGAATAGACTTGCAATATTACTAAAGAAAAATCGGATACGAAGCAGAAATATTACGTAAAAAAGTAGAATAAAGGACAAAATATGATTATGTATTAATAAGGAAGGACTAAATGAGAGAAAAAATTAAGGTAACGACGCCACCACACCAAATCCGTCTTTACATAAAGTGGCACTTTTTGTTGTTACGTAATGACGGATTTAGAGTAACTATAAAATTTAAATTTAAGTAATAATAAAAATAAATATTATATTTACAGTAACAATACGATACAATACAATAGATAACAACCACCCAAACAAGCTGAAACATTCTTTGCAACGACACTACCATTGATGACAAACCCAAAAGTCAAAGCCATTTAAGAAATGACATCTTTCTGAGGAATTACATCGAACACCTCAAGCGCATTCTTGAAATCGCCATTTCTCATGTAACCATCAATCACCATGGTGTTAAACTCAATCTCGCAATGTTGCAATAACTAGAATTTGGAATCAAAAATAGAGAAGAAGCTACAACTAAGATACTAATGTCACGCCCGAACCTGGGGGGCGAGATCGGCACCCGGTGCCTCACCTATCCTTGCGTACCAACTTGCGACTAAGGGCCTCTGAATATATAATGTCATACTTTGGTCATGGGCCACATTGCAAGACAAGTTGCGAAGCAAAATATAAAACTGAATGGAAACTAATGCTGAACAAATATCAATATAAAGCTGGGCCGGCAAGGCCGTCATAACTAACTACAGCTGACAAACCAACAAAATATAAATACAAGGCCTACAAGCCCAACATACTACACTAACTGACAGGATATGTCTACAAGCCTCTACTGCTGGATGTACTGTGATCGAAACAGGGCCCCGACCTACCCATAACCTGTATACATATATATACATGATGTACACAACTCTAGAGCCGGCAACTCCGAAGGACGTGGAGCTTACTGATAAAGTTGAACTCGGACAACACCTACTGAGGAGGTCTACCCGTCTGTCCCTCTGAACCTGCACGCATGAAATGCAGCGTCCCAAAAAAGGGACGTCAGTACAAAATAATGTACCGAGTATGCAAGGCAATAAAATAACTGAAAGCTGAAACTGAACTGATAATATAATAGCTAAAAGTAACTGGGAGTCAAACATAATCTGAAGATATGCTTTCCTGCTGATACTAACTTAACTCTCTCAAAATAGTAAGTAAAATAGCTGTCCGGCCTTATAAGGCTCGGTATATATATATATATATATATATATATATATATATATATATATATATATATAAAGTTCCGATACGGGAGAATACTGTAACTTATGAGACTAGGATAATGTATGTAAATTCGGGAGTATGAACTTCTCTTTATGCCTCGTTATCAAACACATGTAGTTACGAGATCATGCAAAAATGAAGGAAATGTTTAGTCTTAACATACCTGGAGTAGGAAAAAATCCGTATGATATTCTTGAGAAGGATTGCACCGTACTCCCTTAAAATTGCAAAATCTCACGTTGCTTAAGATGCTATGAAATCTCTATTTGGATTATTGAAGATCCGTACCTTACTTGTTGAAATCTCTATTTGAATTAGAGTATTTGCTATTCTTTGAATTGTTGAAAGATACGTAGCTTTCTTTGAATTAAAAGGCCTTATGTTTGAATTGGTTGCCATATAACCCATAATGACTAAGAGTCACATGTTTTGGTAGTGGCTTGCTGCCACGTGGGGGTTGTCACGACCCAAGTTCTCCCTCCGTGAACTGTCATGATGGCACCTAGTCTCTACGACTAGGTAAGCCTAACAAATTGCGGAAAAATGAATTTAAGATACAAAACTAGCCAACTAACATGTAAATATAAATGAAGTGTTTAGAATGCCGCTCGGCATATATAATAATAACACTCTCGACTGAACATAGCACTCCCAAAGCCCGGAATCTCATGAATCACAAGCTAAAGAAAATACATAGTGTTCTAACTCCAGAAGTCTAAACAAAAAGGGAAATACAAGAAAATCTACAACCGAAGGGAGAATAGAGAGGGACTTCTAGGTCTGCGGACGCGGCAGATATACCTCAAAGTCTGTGGATCGCCTTGCCTTACGGATAGTATGGATGAGCAGAAGAACCTGGATTTGTATACGAAAACATGTGCAGGAAAGGGCATGAGTACACCACAGCGGTACCCAGTAAATTCCAAGCCTAACCTCGATCGAGTAGTGACGAGGAAGGTCAGGGCCCTACTGGTTATATATA